>NC_053499.1:4710333-5007603 GCF_905171775.1 Rana temporaria
GGAGCCATATTGCTTTTTACTTTTTTCCAGGTTGGCCACATTAGTAGTATTCCTGATAACAAAGCATTACGCGATTAGCTGGAGTAAAGCAGATACTAAAAATAGACGCAGCTCATAACAATTATCACGCTCAGCAGTGCAGAGAGTTCACAGAATATGGCAATTGCTTAGCAACCATAATAATATAAATCAATGTAAATCACTTAATTATAGCGTAAGGGATACAAACGCCTCGATAGCGCAAATCAGCACATCACATTGTATCACATCACCTTCTAGTCAGCTAGCAATCATTCAGACATCTTGACACCAAGGAGATGAATTCCCTGACAACCAATTAGGATTTTTTTTTTAATAAAAAGAATAACTTGTGATCTTCAAAAAAAAAAAAAAAAAAAAGTACTGTATTCCGAGAGAGAAAAGTGCGAAGAAACGGTGTGAAAAGGAGAGACAAGAATGTAGCGTTGTGACAGTTTTAGGGTGAAGTTTAATCTGCTTATATTTTGCCTTTCGTGGTTCTTATCACCCCCTCATCAACGTGATAAAGACATTTTTTAAATAAAACCTTCATGCTTTAATGACACCACGTCTTAATTTAGACCCAATGATGTCATCACTGAGCGTCTGTGCTTGCCACTTCTGAGGATCTCTGAGCACCTTAATTAGAATGACTTGTGGAGGAACATAGAGACAGTGAGCCCCCTTGTTCTACAATGAGGTCTTTGGAAGAGTCTGGAGGTCGGTCAAGCTGGAAGGAGTTCCAGGATAACAGAAATGAATGTCTCTTGTAATGAATAAAGTGCTGCTTCTGCACAAATTCTTAAGGGACTTATTAATGTACATTTTTTATGCTGGTGGAGGGGGTCCTACATGGCAACTGCTCAAGACTGGAGTTTAAAAGCCTCCAGTTTTGTTTATAGGTCAGGACCTTGGTACACTTACCGCAACAACAATTCCTTTGTTGCTAGAATGATTTTGCAGAAAGATGTTATTGGAACAAATTGTTGAGCTTCGGATCCTTAGAATGACTTGTTGAGGAACATAGAGACAGTGAGCCCCCTTGTTCTACAATGAGGTATTTGGAAGAGTCTGGAGGTCGGTCAAGCTGGAAGGAGTTCCAGGATAACAGAAATGAATGTCTCTTGTAATGAATGTGGTGCTGCTTCTGCACAAATTTCTTAAGAGAATTATTTTGCATGTAAAATGTTTATGTTGGAGGAGAAAGGAGACCTACATGGCAACTAACCAAGATTGGAGCTCAAAAGCCTCTGAAATTGCTAATGGATCAGGTCCTCCTTATACTTATCACATCTGAGGATCTCTGTTCGCATACATGTTTCTGCTTTCTAATCTTATCTTTGTAACTCTTCTCTTATATGCTGATGTTAGATTTGTTTTACAATAACAGGTTTGCTTGAAATTGTTGACCTTCAGCTCTTTAGAATGTCTTGTAAAGGAAAATAGAGACAGTGAGCCTTCTTGTTCTGTAATGAGGTATTTGGAAGAGTCTGAAGGTTGGTCAAGCTGGAAGAGGTTTCAGGATAACAGAAATTGATGTCTCTTGTAATGAATGATGTGCTACTTCTGCACAAATTCTTAAGGGACTTATTTATGTACATTGTTTATGCTGGTGGAGGAGGTCCTACATGGCAACTGTCCAAGACTGGAGTTTAAAAGCCCATAGATTTGATCATAGGTCAGGATCTTGGTGCACTTGCCGTAACAACAGTTCCTTTGCTAGAATGATTTTGCTGAAAGATGTTATTGGAACAAGTTGTTGAGCTTTGGATCCTTAGAATGACTTGTTGAGGAACATAGAGACAGATAGTCCCCTTGTTTTACAATAAGGTATTTGGAAGAGTCTGGAGGTCGGTCAAGCTGGAAGGAGTTCCAGGATAACAGAAATGAATGTCTCTTGTAATGAATGTTATTTTGCATGTAAAATGTTTATGTTGGAGGAGAAAGGAGCCCTACATGGCAACTAACCAAGATTGGAGCTCACAAACTTCTGTATTTGCTCATAGATCAGGTCATCCGTATACTTATCACATCTGAGGATCTCTGTTCACATACATCCTGGACACACTGGGACAGAGTTCGCTCTACTCACAACACTGGCGATCACAGGGTTAATCCACTCCCAGGATGGAGGCTGCAGGATTCGCAGAGTTGGTCACTCGGATGGAGAAGGACAAGGGGGGTTGGTCTGTGGTCGCTGGCCGTAGCCTAGGACCGCACAGACTGGCCATGTAGAAAGCAGGAGCCCGGGATGGCAAACAACAAACTGCCTTTCTTCCAGCACATGTTATAAGAGATCAATGCCTCAGAGACACTCCCCCCCCCCACCCTTGGATTCAGGGTGGGTTAAACTGTCCAATGACAATAGACACACAGGTCAGGTGTATTTAACTTATCATCAGTAAACAGTCTTATCACCGGGGGTGGGGGGATGCTGGAGGAGTTCCCCTCCCTCCACATGGACATTCATCCCATAATATACGTTTCTTCCAAGGCAGACACACACAAACAATAGAATACAACCACACCCCAAACGATCACAGCAAAGAGTACATAACACAGCGAGGGGCAGCTCTCTGGGGTGTAAGGGACAAGGAGGGGCAGAGACCGTGACAGGTCACATCTGAGGATTTCTGTGTGCATTCATCTCTCTGCTTTCTAATCTGTACTTTGTAACTCTTTTCTTATATGTTTGGTTCTTTATACAACAACAGTTCTTTTGCTAGAATGATTTTGCAGAAAGAGGATACTGGAACAAGTTGTTGAGCTTCAGTTCCTTAGAATGACTTGTTGAGCAACATAGAGAAAAATAAAGCGCCTTTGTTCTACAACAAGCCGACAAGGAGCTCCAGGACAACAGAAATAAATGTTTCTTGTAATGAACAATGTGCTGCTTCTGCACAAATTCTTAAGGGAATTATTTTGCACGTAAAATGATTATGTTGAGAAAGAAGGGGGTCCTACATGGCAACTGTCCAAGACCGGAGCTTAAAAGCTTCTAGATTTGATCATAGGTCAGGACCAGTGGCGGCTGGTGCTCAAAAATTTTTGGGAGCCGCAAACAAACGAAAAAAAACCCCCATCAATTGCAGCCTCACTGTGCCAATCAATTATCGCCACTGTGCCATCAATTGTCGCCACTGTGCCATCAAATGCAGCCACTGTGCTATTAATTGTTGCCACTGTCCCATCAATTGTCGCCACTGTGCCATCAAACACAGCCACTGTGCCATCAATTGTCGCCACTGTGCCATCAAACGCAGCTACTGTGCCATTAATTGTTGCCACTGTGCCATCAATTGTCGCCACTGTGCCATAAAACGCAGCCACTGTGCTATTAATTGTAGCCACTGTGCCATTAATTGTTGCCACTGTGCCATTAATTGTTGCCACTGTGCCATCAAACAAACGGAAAAAAAAAAAACACATCAATTACAGCCTCACTGTGCTAATCAATTGTCGCCACTGTGCCATCAAACGCAGCCACTGTGCCATTATTTGTTGCCACTGTGCCATCAAACGCAGCCACTGTGCCATTATTTGTTGCCACTGTGCCATCAAATGCAGCCACTGTGCCATTAATTGTTGCCACTGTGCCATCAAACGCAGCCACTGTGCCATTAATTGTTGCCACTGTGCCATCAAACAAACGGAAAAAAAAACACATCAATTACAGCCTCACTGTGCTAATCAATTATCGCCACTGTGCCATCAATTGTCGCCACTGTGCCATCAAACGCAGCCACTGTGCCATTATTGTTGCCACTGTGCCATCAAACGCAGCCACTGTGCCATTATTGTTGCCACTGTGCCATCAATTGTCGCCACTGTGCCATCAAACGCAGCCACTGTGCCATTAATTGTAGCCACTGTGCCTATCAATTCCCGCCACTGTGCCCCCTCAAATACCGCCAGTTTGCCCCAGTAAAATGCCACCAGTTTGCCCCCGCCCGGCACTTACCTTTCTCGGGTCAGCCATCCTCCTCCATGCTCCCTTGATGTCTTCTCCCGCCCTCGATGTCGCTTCAGCCAGTCAGGTGACCGGTAACCAGACCCGGTGAACTTGATTGGCTGAGACGCGTGTCAGTGTTAACCAGGGAACGCACACCCTGTGCGCCCTCTGGTTAACTATTTGGAAGCCGATTAGAGCCCACAGGCTGTAATCGGGAAGCCGCTGGCTCTGATAGAAAAAAAAACATTGTGTGTGGGCAAGTCCATCGGTTAAAAATCCACGCATTCTCAGAATCAAGTCGACGCATGCTCGGAAGCATCGAACTTCATTTTTCTCAGCACGTCGTCGTGTTTTACGTCACCGCGTCCTGACACGAACGGATTTTTAACTGATGGTGTGTAGGCAAGACTGATGAAAGTCCTCCTAATCGGATATCTGATGAAAAAAATCCATCGGTCCGTTTTCATCGGATGAACCGATCTCGTGTGTACGCGGCATAACTCTTTTCTCATATTGTTGAGCTCCAGATCCTAAAGGCCCGTCCACACGATTGGATATTCCAACAATTGTTTTGTCGGATAATCCGACCGTCTGTATGCTCCATCGGACAATTGTTGTCGGAGAACTGGATTACGCAACGTATCCCGCCCCCTCCTCGTTTTGGGTGGAATCGGCCACACCGCTCTTCTCAGTTTCCATAACATATCGTCTCACTTAACGCAATGTAACAACGAACATGATTTTTTTTTTTTTAAGTGCGTTCTGCTTATGTTTACCCCGACGCCTGTGCTGCCGACGTTCTGACAGTATCACTAAAAAACACATCATCTGCTCGGAAATCATGTGAGTAAATCAAATTACATGCCTTGTTAGCTAATTACTCTGGGACTTCGCTGCCTGTTCAGCCTATTTTAGGCTTCCTGAATTAAGCCAAGACAATTATCGCGCACACTGAGACGAGCCAGGAATAGGGCCCTCCGCCTCCAAGTACCACTTCTAGAGTGTTATAAACAACTAGCTTTCACCATGCTGAGCAACACCTGGGCTATTGTGCTCGGCTTCGGTGACGGAGTCAGTGGAGGAATAAGAGAGTAGATAATGTATAGCTATACCCACAGGAGGGTGCAAGTGATTGGAGGGGCCACAGAACACACACAAAAGTGCAAAAATGACATCTATGAGCATGCGTGTAGAGTAAATAGAAGGCACATGGGAGCCACACAGGTGCAGCATACAGCCTCCCATTGTAATGAATGGCTGTAGATTGCTATATGAAGGTTTACACCATCAGAGCGCCATTAGGGGAGGACTAAGGCTGCATTCACACCTGAGCGTCGGTCGTTCGGCGTTTTTTTTTGGCGTTTTTTTCCGGCGTTTTGTCGCGCGTATTCATGCTTATTTGCGCGTTTGCATACAGCGTTGTCCGACGTTTTTGTACTTTGACGTTTTTTATTTTAGCCAATAGGAAAAACTATCATCTTTTCATCACTTGTTGCTATGTTGGTAGATTTTTTTAATCTTCTGCATGGGCGACAAGTTCTATTGATTAAAGCGAGGAAACGCCCGTAGCAAAGGCCCGTTGTCGCGCAAGTCGCTTGAATCGAGCGTTTCCATTACTTTCTATGGGAAATGGAAACGCTCAAATACGCCCAAACCGCCCGATACGCGCGACAAAAAAGGGTCCGGGACTTTTCTTGGCTACAGGCGATGGGCGTCAGGCGCATCAGCGTTCAGATGTGAACCATCCCCATAGACTTTCATGTATTTTGGTCCCTCTGGCGTTTGTGAGCGTTGCGCTACAGGCGACAAAACGCCTAGGTTTGAATCGGCTCTTAGGGTGGTGGGGGCCCCTGGGCTTAATAATTGTAGGAGCCCCCTGCAGCAGAGAAATGGGGGGGGTTGTTACCGCCGACCGATCATAGTTGTTGGGTGGGGGGGGGGGGGCTGGATCCGCCGACCCATCAAAGTTGTTGACCGGGAGGGGGGGCAGCGACATTATGGCGGACACTTCGGACACTTTTGACACATTTTTGGGACCATTGGCATTTTTATAGCGATCAGTGCTATAAAAATGCATTGGATTACTATAAAAATTCCACTGGCAGGGAAGGGGTTAACACTAGGGGGTGGGAAAGGGGTTAAGTAGGTTCCCTGGGTGTGTTCTAACTGTAGGGGGGGTGGACTGACTAGGGGAAATGACAGATCGCTGTTTATACATTGTATGAACATACGATCGGTCATTTCCCCCCCTGACAGGACCGGGAGCTGTGTGTAACGAGCGATCGTGGGTGCCCGGCGGTGATCGCGACCGCCAGGCACGTCAGGACCAGGGGCACGCGCCCCTATTGGCTGCATAGCGAGATGACGTATAGCTACGTGATCTCGCGCAGCAGAGCCGACCTGCCGCCGTAGGCAAGTAGTTAAGGGGTTAAGTGTGTCCTAGGGAGTGATTCTAACTGTTAGGGGGGAGGAGCTACCAGTGACACATCACCGATCATGGGGAACAGTAGATCAATGACATGTCTCTAGGCAGAACAGGGGGAATGCCTTCTTTACAAAGGCATCCTCCTGTTCTGCCTCTGCCGACCGCAATCGCGGGCCGCCCGGGATCATCGAGTTCCCGAGCCCCGTGTGACCGTGTGTACGCAACACAAGTTTGAGCCGAAATTCCGTCAGAAAAAAAAATAAAGTAAAGTTTTTCTTGTCGGAATTTACGATCGCGTGTACGCGGAATTACAGGTTTTCTTCTAAGATTGTCCTGTATTTGTCTCCATCCATCTTCCCATCAACTCTGACCAGCTTCCCCGTCCCTGCTGAAGAAAATAATCACCACCACATGAAGCTGCCACCACCATGTTTCACGGTGGGGATGGAGTGTTCAGGGCGATGTGCAGTGTTAGTTTTCCGCCACACGTATCGTTTTGCTGGACAGTTTGGGGGACGGCCCCTTCCTGTTCCAACATGACTGCTCACCAGTGCACAAAGCAAGGTCCATAAAGACATGGATGAGCGAGTTGAGAGCATAAAAATGAAAACGAGCCCTCCCGGGACGTGCCGCCGTCTCCACCGCAGCAATGTGGTGCGGTGACGTCACGCGTGCCACGTGCCAATGCCTGCTGTGCGCTGGAGGTGGGGTCAGGGCAGGGGCGGACTGACAACTCATGGGGCCCCCGGGCAATAGAAGATTATGGGGCCCCTGGGCTTACAGATGGCCACCACGCCAGGAGGCAGTGCAGAGGCGGGGCAGCTAAAATCTCAGGATTTTCACATTAAAAAAAAACATAGATTTTTACACACTGTGGGCTAGATTCAGCAAGAATTTACGCCGGCGCCACGTAAATTCAAAGCTGCGCCGGCGTATCTTCTTTCTGTATTCAGAAAGCTAGATACGCCGACATTAGGCTAAGATCCGACTGGCGTAAGTCTCTTACGCCGTCGTATCTTAGGGTGCATATTTACGCTGGCCGCTAGGTGGCGCTTCCGCCGATTTCGGCGTAGAATATGCAAAAGAGCTAGATACGCCGATTCAGAAACGTACGTGCGCCCGGCGGATTTTTTTACGTCGTTTGCGTAAGGCTTTTTTCGGCGTAAAGTTACTCCTGCTATATGAGGCATAGCCAATGTGAAGTATGGACGTCGTTCCCGCGTCGAATTTTGAACATTTTACCTTGTTTGCGTAAGTCGTTCATGAATAGGGCTTTACGTAAATTACGTTCACGTCGACAGCATTGACTATTTGCGACGTGATTAGAAGCATGCGCACTGGGATACGTTCATGGCCGGCGCATGCGCCATTCGTGAGAAACGTCATCTACGTGGGGTCATGTTTTATTTACATAAAACACGCCCACCTCTTGACAAATTGAATTCGGCGCGCTTACGCCGGCAGATTTACGCTACGCCGCCGCAACTTATGGAGCAAGTGCTTTGTGAATACTGCACTTGCCTCTCTAAATTGCGGCGGCGTAGCGTAAATAACATACGCTACGCCCGCACAAAATTACGTCCCCCTACCTGAATCTAGCCCATAGATTTTTACATACTGTCCCTGGTTTTACTGAGCCTGGAAACCCTGATGGGGGCCCCCTAGTGGCATGGGGCCCTCGGGCAGTGCCCGAGTAACTCAATGGTCAGTCCGCCCCTGGGTCAGGGGCCGTCTCGGCATAGACTGTCAGAAGTGACTCATGTAGATTCCTGAGGGAGAAGAGAGTGGATAGAAAGTACACTCTGTGCTGTGGATTGAGGCAAGTACACACTATAGAGGGACGTGCTTTGTTCATTTTTTTAATTCAGAGATCTACTGCCACTTTAATTCTGGATGGAGGGGATTGTCGGGGTCCGAAATAAATTCTCGCTAACCCCTTTGCGCGTTCGTTGGGAGAAAAAGCCTTTGCTTGCAGCGGTTTGATTTCAGGCTGTCAAGTATTTTGGCTAGACCACATATTTCCTAATAATGTTTTAGATGCCGGCCGTCTGTTTAGAAATCTTTTAAATTGAATTTGTAGACGTGATTGTGCGACTCGGGGGAATGTTTATTGTTTTTATTGTTCCTGTTGTGCGATATCGTCTTCTCTTTATACCGCGGAATTTCTTGTAAACGGAACTTGAAGGCCTCTTAAATATCCCGGCAGATGCAAAAGACGCGCGTGAATGGAGCTCAGTAACCATTAACTACAACAGCGGCATCACTACTCAACAGGGATGGACTGGCCATTGGGACTACAGGGAGTTTCCCGGTGGGCCGATGGCTCAGTGGGCCGGCTTCAGTAACAGCGGACTGCCACCCTCTCCGCTCCTCTGTCTCTCCTTCCCCGCATCACTCACCTGGGGGGAACAAAAAAGCAGGGGGGAGGACCAGAGGAGCAGGGGGACGACAGAGGAGCATGGGGGAGGGGACAGACAGCTGACTCAACAGCTATGGCCTGGGAGTTTCTCACTTCTGCCTAATCTTGTCCCGTAAGGGAGGGGCACCAAACGTATTCTTTGCCCCGGGTGAAATAATGTCTAGCTTCCCCACTGGTACTGCCTATAAGAGTACCAGTACCAGCCGTTCTACTCTAATAAAGTAGAACGGCTAGTGGCTAGTAAAGGGGGAGAGGGGGCTTGGGTGGCCGGGGGGGGGGGGGGTGCGGAGTTGTCCGGCCACCATGGGAGAGACCTGTCAAAGTGGGCCAGTCTGGATGAAGTCCAGGGCCAAATGTCTGTCCCAGTCCAGCCCTGCTACTCAATACCTGACCTCACAGATGCCCTACTGGAAGAACGGTCAAACATTCCCATAGACACACTCCTAAACCTTGTGGACGGCCTTCCCAGAAGAGCTGAAGGTGTTATAGCTGCAAAGGGCGGGGCCAACTCAATCCTGAACCCTACGGACCAAGACTGGGATGCCACTAAAGTTCATAGGTGTGCACAGTCTATTGCATTAGGGTGGGCACCCCAAATCTCAATCACACGTGCCTGGGATGCCATTAAAAGTTCATCTGCATGTAAAGGCAGGCGTCCCAATACTTTTGACAATAAAGTATATATTTTTATTTATTCACATTTTTTTAATAGTCCATCTTTATACAGTAGATAGTGGGCCAGATTCAGATAGGAGATACGACGGCGTATCTCCTGATACGCCGTCGTATCTCCAAGGCCGGCCGGTCGTATCTATGCGCCCGATTCATAGAATCAGTTATGCATAGATATGCCTAAGATCCGACAGGTGTAAGTGACTTATGCCGGGTACAGACGAGAGGATTGATCCGCGGATACGGTCCGCCGGACTGTATCCGCGGATAAATCCTCTCGGGGATTTCCGCGGATTTGGATCCGATGGAGTGTACTCACCATCGGATCGAAATCCGCGCCGAAATCCCCTCGCGATGACGTGTCGCGCCGTCGCCACGATGATGACGCGGCGACGTGCGCGACGCTGTCATATAAGGATACCCACGCATGCGTCGAATCATTACGACGCATGCGAGGGAGGGAATCGGACGGATCGATCCGGTGAGTCTGTACAGACCACCAGATCGATCCGCTGAAGCCGATTCCAGCGGATAGATTTCTTAGCATGCTAAGAAATTTTTATCCGCTGGAAATCGGTCGGCCCGAAAAAAATCTGCGGAAAAAGATCCGCTGGGATGTACACACCAGCGGATCTATCCGCTGGAACTGATCCGCAGATCAATTCCAGCGGATAGATCCTCTCGTGTGTACGGGGCCTTACACCGTCGGATCTTAGGCTGCAATTCCAGGCCGCTAGGTGGCGCTTCCTTGTCTTTTATGCGTCGAATTCAAATGAGCATTTACGCTGATTCAGAAACGAACGACCGCCCGGCGCTTTTTTTTTTTTACGTTGTTTGCGTTCGGCTTTTTCCGGCGGAAAGTTACCCCTGCTATAGCAGGGGTAAGTGCGGCGTATCTAATGTCAAGTATGGCTGTCGTTCCCACGCCGAGTTTTGAATTTTTGTACGTCGTTTGCGTAAGTCGTTCGCGAATACGGCCGGACGTAATTTACGTTAACGTCGAAACCAATGACGTCCTTGCGACGTCATTTGGAGCAATGCACGCTGGGAAAATTTGCGGACGGCGCATGCAATGTTCGATCGGCGCGGGGACGCGCCTGATTTGAATAGTACACGCCCCCTAGCCGCGGAATTTGAATTCCGCCGGGGGATTTACGATACGCCGCCGCAAGTTTTGAGGTAAGTGCTTTCTGAATTAAGCACTCGTCTCAAAAACTTGCGGCGGCGGATCGTAAATCAGATAGGTTACGCGGATCTAAAGATCCGCTAATCTATCTGAATCTACCCCCATCTTTATACAGTAGATAGTGCCTGATAAATGTAATTCTCCTGAGGAAGCTACTAATTGTGGTGAAACATGTTGAGAATTTTCTCATGTTACACATTCTGAAACCGCATTGTATAATGTTTGGATGGATTTTTATTCTGTCATCTTTTTTTTTTTACTTTTATAAATAAATAATATTTTGATATACTTGTTGTGTTAATTCTGCACCTCAAAAATCCCAAATCTTTTTAATTTTTTTTTTCATTGTTATCAAATAAGGGGGTGTGGTGCCTATATAATTTTTAGATGATAAGTAAACAAATTCTTCTACTTTTTTTTTCTTTTTTTTACTATGGATTTACCTAAAGTAAAAAAAAATATATATATATATTAACACAAAGAATGGCAACCGCGACAACTGCAGGCAATGAGGGACGTTTATATTTCAAAGAACGTCACGCCGTTAAGTGGTTTAGCGCATCTCGCCATAATTACGAACATTCTTCCCCCTTATCCCCCCCCCCGTTTGGGTTTTCGTACTTCATGAATAAAATATGCCGAGGCTCCTCGGATCCTCCGCTGCAAGGTTGATTCGCGAGGCGAGACGTGCGCGGGGTGCCAATCACACGCTCTCTCCGCTGGATAAATCTCCCTTCTTGAAAAATTTAAATAACCCCCGCCGCCACGTGCCTTGTTTGTGTTTGTCGCTCTGGCGGTGACACAGTAGTCGGGTTTATCGCTCGCCATAAATCGCCCTTTTTGAAATAGTCAGGTAGCGATGCATTTCGCGATTTGGCCCTAAATATTGATATTTTTTTTCCCCCCTCTTCCCGGTTCTCTCTGAGTAATTAAGCAACATCATTTACAGAGATTGTTTTTAATGGCAGCCATCAACATTCTCAGGAGGGGAAAAAAAAACGAAACCAATAAGCAGGTAAAGGACCCGGCCTCTTTTTGCAATTCGGCACTGCGTCGCTTTAACAGACAATTGCGTGGTCGTGCGACGTGTCTCCCAAACAAACTTGGCGTCCTTTTTTCCCCCCTACAAATAGAGCTTTCTTTTGGTGGTATTTGATTACCTCTGCGGTTTTTATTTTTTGCGCTATAAACAAAAATAGAGTGACAATTTTGAAAAAAATGCAATATTTTTTACTTTTTCCTATAATAGATATCCCCCAAAAATATATAAAAAAAACATTTTTTTCTCCATTTAGGCCGATACGTATTCTTCTACATATTTTTGGTAAAAAACGATTGGTTTGCGCAAAATTTATAGGCCCAAATTCTCGTAGATGGGCACAAAACTCGGCGGGCGTAACGTATCTCATTTACGTTACGCCGCCGCAAGTTTTACAGGCAAGTGCTTTATTCACAAAGCACTTGCCTGTAAATCACCCGGCGCAAGCCCGCCTAATTCAAATTACCCGGGTAGGGGGCGTGGAACATTTAAATTAAGCGCGTTCCCGCGCCGAACGTACTGCGCATGCGCCGTCCAGAAAATATCCCAGGGTGCATTGCTCCAAATGACGTCGCAAGGACGTCATTGGTTTCTACGTGAACGTAAATGGCGTCCAGCCCCATTCACGGGCGACTTACGCAAACAACGTCAATTTTTTAATTTCGACGCGGGAACGATGGCCATACTTAACATTTGTTTCCCCCTCATATAGCAAGGGCAACTTTACGCATCGCAAACCTAACTTTAACGTCGTAACTTCACTGCGTCGACCGCGCGTACATTCGGGAATTCACGTATTTAGCTAAGTTGCATACTCAACGGAGAAAACGACGGAGGCGACACCTAGCGGCAAAAAAAAAATGCATTTAAGATCCGACAGCGTAAGAGCCTTACGCCTGTCGGATCTAATGGATATCTATGCGTAACTGATTCTAAGAATCAGTCGCATAGATACGACGGCCCAGATTAGGACTTACGACGGCGTACATGGCGTTGTGCCGTCGTAAGCCCTTTGAGAATCTGGGCCATAGTGTTTACAAAACAGGGGATAGATTTATGGCATTTCTATTAATTATAATTTTTTTTACTACTAATGGCGGCGATCAGCGTTTTTTTTCGTGACTGCGACATTATGGCGGACACTTCGGACAATTTTGACACATTTTTGGGACCATTGTCATTTTCACAGCGAAAAAAGCTATAAAAAATGCACTGATTACTGTTAAAATGACAATTGCAGTTTGGGAGTTAACCAAACTGCAGGGGCGCTGAAGGGGTTACGTGTGACTTCATATGTGTTGCTAACTGTAGGGGGGGCGGGGCTGGACGTGTGACATTAGTGATCGTCTTTCCTTATATCAGGGAACAGACGATCAATGACAGCGCCACAGTGAAGAACGGGGAAGGTGTGTTTACACACAGCTCTCCCCGTTCTTCAGCTTCTGTGACCGATCGCGGGTCCCGCGGCCGCAGTCATAGAGCTTCGGACCGGGTCGTGTGCGCGCGCCCCACGGCTGGGCTCTTAAAGGCGAAGTGCCTGTGCCCAGCCGTGCCATTCTGCTGACGTATATCGGTGTTAGGCGGTCCTTAAGTGGTTAAAGGGCATGTACGCTCCAACAATGAGCTACCTTCAATACAAGCACCGCATACTAGCACATTATGAAAGACTTGCTTCACCCAGACTTCCTCCTGGGTTTGCTGTATCTGGCCATCTGAATGGCTGGGCCATGATGACGTCAGCCCGGGGCTTCCAGATTCCGATAAGCCCTCAACCACAGCCCAGGGATGCTGGGATGAGGACCTTGTCCCTATCAACATGTAGAAAAGACCGCCCACCTCCCCATGTTGAGGGTATGTGGCCTGGTACGGTTCGGGGTGGGGGGTGTTCATTCGTCCCCCCTCCCATTCCTGGTCAACCAGGCTGCGAGGTATGGATTTTTGGGGGGAACCACGGCAGGTTAAAGGGATAGGGTTAGGCGACGCTTTCCCTGACTTGTCCATTCCCTGACTTAGTTGGGGTAGGCGGTACACTTTGGTGGGGGTGGGTCAGCCATGTCCTGTGACCTTTGACCTCTGGGAACCCACCTTCTGATCTTTGACCTTTGGGGGAGGTCCTTGTTCCAATTCCTGAGTCCTAGCCATATTCTTCAATGGGAAACCCGAACCCTGAACTTTAACCCTAAGTGATTTTTGGGGGGGAACCACAATAGCTAACCCCCTGGGGAAGCTCTCTCCCGAGGGGGTTACCTTGAGGGGGGCGCGCTCCCGTCTCATACACTCAGCGTCCATAGCCGGCGAGTGTATGACTTGGCCCCCCCCCCCCCCGGGGGCCGCGTCATTGGATTTGATTGACAGCAGCGGAAGCCAATGGCTGCGCTGCTATTAATCTATCCGATGAACATGCAAGTTATGAGACGGGAGCGCTCGTTCTGGTGAAACTAGTGTTCGTAATGGAGTAAGCACATTCATCGCGCTGTAACAGACAGAAAAGCGCGAAACGTCTTTTACTAACACGGAATCAGCTAAAGCAGCCCAAAGGGTGGCGCCACCCGCATGGAACTTCCCCTTTATAGTGCCGTTGTACGTCACCGCGCTTTGCTAGAGCAGAGTTTTAAACGATCGGGTTGAAAAAAAAACGTTGGCGCGGGTTCAGAAACAATTTACGTTGGCGTATCTATTGATTAGCCGCGTAAATTCTAGCATGCGCCGGCGCAGGGCTCGACAAATCCCGGGCGCCAGGTCGCCATGGCGACTAGAAATAGGGTCCTGGCGACTTGAATTGGAAGGGGGCAAAAAAAAAAAAAAAAAATTTTTTTTTTTTTTTTTTTTTTTTTTTTTGAGCTGGGGCCATCTGGTGGTGAGCCATTGGTATTACAAGTTATTACCACCAGATGTGAGCTGGCGCCATCTGGTGGTGGCCGTTGGTATTACAAGTTAAGCATTACAAGTTAAACAGCAATTCTAATGTAATTTTTCACTATTTTCACTGCCATCTTCTTCCCTCTAATTAGAACCCCCAAACATTATATATATTTTTTATCCTAACACCCTAGAGAATAAAATGGCGATCGTTGCAATACTTTCTGTCACGCCGTATTTGCGCAGCGGTCTTACAAGCGCACTTTTTTTGTGAAAAAATGACACTTTTTTTTCATTAAAAAATAAGACAACAGTAAAGTTATCCCCATTTTTTTTTTATATTATGAAAGATATTATGAAAGATAATGTTACGCCGAGTAAATTCATACCCAACATGTCACGCTTCAAAATTGCGTCCGCTCGTGGAATGGCGACAAACTTTTACCCTTTAAAATCTTCATAGGCGACGTTTAAAAAAAATCTACAGGCTGCATGTTTTGAGTTACAGAGGAGGACTAGGGCTAGAATTATTGCTCTCGCTCTACCAATCGCAGCGATACCTCACGTGTGGTTTGAACACCGTTTACATATGCGGGCGCTGCTCACGTATGTGTTCGCTTCTGCGCGCAAGCTCGTCGGGACGGGCGCGTTTTCTGGCTCCTAACTTTTTTACCTGGCTCCTAGATTCCAAGCAAATTTGTCAACCCCTGCGCCGGCGTATCTTCTTTCTGTATTCAGAAAGAAAGATACGCCGAAATTTGGCTAAGATACGACTGACGTAAGTCTCTTATGCCGTTGTATCTTAGTTGCATATTTACGCTGGCCGCTAGGTGGCGCTTCCGGAGATTTATGCGTAGAATATGCAAATTAGGTAGATATGCCGATTCAGAAACGTACGTCCGCCCGGCGCATTTTTTTTACGTCATTTACGTTAGGCTTTTTCCGGCGTAAAGTTACCCCTGCTATATGAGGCGTAGCCAATGTTAAGTATGGACGTCGGGCCAGTGTCAAATTTTGCGTCGTTTACGTTGTTTGCGTAACTCGTTCGCGAATAGGGCTTTGCGTAAGTTACGTTCACGTCGAAACCAATGAGACTTTGCGGCGTAATTTGGAGCATGCGCACTGGGAGATGTCCACGGACGGCGCATGTGTCGTTCGTTAAAAATGTCATTTACGTGGAGTCACACTGAATTAAGATAAAACACGCCCACATCTTCTTATTTTGAATTAGGCGGGCCTACGCCGGCCCTCATACGCTACGCCGCCGTAACTTAGGGCGCAGGTTCTTTCTGAATACAGAACCTGCCTCACTGGGTTACGGCGGGGTAGCGTATCTGAGATACGCTACGCCCCCACAAAGTAACGCCGGGCTTTCTGAATCCGGGCCGCTGTTTTTTTCTAGACCCTTAAAACGTTGTTTTTTTAAGAACGCGAAAAACGGTCGTGTGTATACGCGGCATCAGACACGGTTTCTTTGATTCCTAAATATTTCATGAAGGAGTGGAGCGAAAAAACTCCGCAGCAAGTAAAATCACAGTTGACGTTCCCCAGATGCCAGGTATGCATTCATATTTCAACATCAGCTTTTCCTTTCATCATCACGAGTTTCCTGCAAAAACATTTCAAACGAGGAAAAAAAAAAGAAAAAATACCCAAACGCCAAAAAAAAAAAAAAAAATCTCAAGACATCTTCCATCTCGAAACTTTGAAACAAAAATAAAAAAAAATACCCTATTAATAGAAGGTTTTAAAAAAAAAAGTCTACCAAGCAGTTCTGATTCTCTGCGCCGTGGCTCAGTGTAACGCGTCGGGAAGATATTTTTTTTGAAAATTAAAAGTAGGTAAGGAGAAGAAGTTTTTCGGCATTTGAGACAAAGATGTTTGTGCCGCTTCTAGGTCATCCGTTATTTTTTAATAGCGACGCGGAGCCCGTGGGGAAATCTCGAGTGTGACTGCGGAATAGATGTATCACTTAATGGAACCTTCTGCTTTTCTTCCTTTTACCTTCCAGCATTCATCGAAACGTCTTCACTCGCATCTGAATGAAAATCCCCAGGATGCGACCACATAAATCTTTTTCTTTTTTAATTCTCGAAACTTTTTAATCGGTGAGATAATGGTCATTGGTTTATAATAACTCTGGAAAACGGCGCCCTTCTTTACCCTCCACAACAATTCCGCTTGAGCTGCGCCGTTACCTAAATAACATCCTGAAAAGGGGCCCCCGAGCTCCGAAAGGCGGGAGATTCATACGGCAGGTGGCAGCGAGCCGCCCAAAGACATAATCACCACAAAATATTGAAAATAAAAAAAAAGCAGTTCAAACTTTACGTAAATTTTTATGTAAAATGTCTGAAAGATTATCTTGAAGTGAATAAAATTAATTGCTGGATTCGTGCCTACTGGCAAGACATGCGCTCAGAAGATACCCCGCAACTGCTCATGAATGCAAATATCCAAACAACAAATCATGTGGTGGCAAACCAATATACAAGACGTCAGTGCCGGCTGGTGCTCAAAACGCAGCCTCACTGTGCCCATCAAGCGCAGCCACTGTGCTCATCAAACACCGCTACTGTGCCATCAAATGCAGCCACTGTGCCCATCAAACGCAGCCACTGTGCCATCAAACACCGCTACTGTGCCATCAAATGCAGCCACTGTGCCCATCAAATGTTGCCACTGTGCCCAAAATGCTGCCACTGTGCCATCAAACACCGCTACTGCGCCATCGAACGCAGCCACTGTGCCCATAAAATGTTGCCACTGTGCCCAAAATGCTGTCACTGTGCCAAACGCAGCCACTGTGCCATCAAACGCAGCCACTGTGCCATCAAACGCAGCCACTGTGCCCATCAAATGTTGCCACCGTGCCCAAAATGCTGCCACTGTGCCATCAAACGCAGCCACTGTGCCCATCAAACGCAGCCACTGTGCCCATCAAAACGCAGCCACTGTGCCCATCAAACAGAAGATTTGGAATCCAAGGCCCTAGACTATGGAACGCTCTACCAACCAGCATCCGGTTGGAGGTGAATCACCTGGCCTTCCGAAAAAAACTCAAAACCCATCTTTTCTGAGGGCAAAAAGTACAGTAGGGAAAGGATACTAAGCGCCCAGAGGCGATTCAGTTCGCATGTGTTGCGCTATATAAGTTTCTCACTCACTCACAAGACACTCAACAAGGCTGGCTTTAACAGATGGCCACCAGAGGGTCATATCTGTATATGAGATACCTTTTTATAAAAAGTACAAAAACTAGGCCATCTAAGCCATCTAAGCTCAAAGCTGCGGTCTACCCTCTGAAACGGTCCCCGGCGGTGCCAGGCATTCTCTCCACCTGCCCTCTGCTCTTCTCCAGTAAAATATCTCCAGCTGCACTCTAATATTCTCTATTTTTCCAGGCTTTGATTTAAGATGACTCCCTGTACGCTGTGGGATGAGCAGAAACAGGAGAGAACATCATGTTTCTGGTTAGAGAAATGACTGCAATGTGTTAGTGATCTCTCGTACCCACAAGCCTATTCACATCAGAATGCTAATTTGAAAATTTGGCAGATATATGTAATTAGCAGGTTGTGCTCTCTTGAGAAGCTGCTAATTTTTATTCACCGTGGGTGGCTTAAGACAGCAGGGATTTCGGGATCTGCGAGGATTGAGCACAAAAGCTTCTTGCTGCCTGTATACCGCGGGGCTCTCTCTCCTTTTTTTTTTTTTTTTACAAATTATAAGGCAGCTCAGGAGCTGTTAAGACTCAACCGTAGCAAGAAAGAAAGGCAAAAAAAAACTAAGCACATTCATCCTAATGAACCTGAAGAGGCCTGGATGTCTCCGTTCAATGGAGGGTTCAAGAGGATGGTGTGTGAACCAGTTATGCCTAAGTGGACCAGCATATGGCCATTTGTTGTTGACGTGACTTCTTGATTATTTGTGTTACTTATTACAAGAAAGAGCAAAAGCTCTGAATATATACAAGTGATTCATCAACAACCTATATAAAAAAAAATCTTTAAAAATATACTATTAACCAATGGGACAAACACTAAAACTGGCAACAGGGCCATGGGCGGTGAAGGTTCATTGATGGAGGTGAGGAGCGAAGACTTATTGATGGCGGTGAGGAGGGAAGGCTCATTCATGGAGGTGGGGAGGGAAGGCTCATTGATGAAGGTGGGAGGGAAGGCTCATTCATGGAGGTGGGGAGGGAAGGCTCATTAATGGAGGTGGGGAGGGAAGGCTCATTGATTGAGGTGGGGAGGGAAGGCTCATTGATTGAGGTGGGGAGAGAAGGCTCATTCATGGAGGTGGGGAGGGAAGGCTCATTCATGGAGGTGAGAAGCGAAGACTTATTGATGGAGGTGAGGAGCCAAGACATATTGATGGAGGTGGGGAGGGAAGGCTCATTGATGAAGGTGGGGAAGGAAGGCTCATTCATGGAGGTGAGGAGGGAAGACTCATTGATGGAGGTGGGGAGGGGAGGCTCATTGATGGAGGTGGGGGAGGGAAGGCTCATTGATGGAGGTGGGGAGGGAAGGCTCATTGATGGAGGTGGGGAGAGAAGGCTCATTGATGGAGGTGGGGAGGGAAGGCTCATTGATGGAGGTGGGGGAGGGAAGGCTCATTGATGGAGGTGGGAAGGGAAGGCTCATTGATGGAGGTGGGGAGGGAAGGCTCGTTGATGGAGGTGGGGGAGGGAAGGCTCGTTGATGGAGGTGGGGAGGGAAGGCTCATTGTCGGAGGTGGGGAGGGAAGGCTCATTGACGGAGGTGGGGGAGTGAGAGCTCTTTGATGGATGTGGGGAGGGAAGACTCATTGATGGAGGTGGGGAGGGAAGGCTCATTGATGGAGGTGGGGAGGGAAGGCTCGTTGATGGAGGTGGGGGAGGGAAGGCTCGTTGATGGAGGTGGGGAGGGAAGGCTCATTGTCGGAGGTGGGGAGGGAAGGCTCATTGATGGAGGTGGGGAGTGAGAGCTCTTTGATGGATGTGGGGAGGGAAGACTCATTGATGGAGGTGGGAAGGGAAGGCTCATTGATGGAGGTGGAGAGGGAAGGCTCATTGAGGGAGGTGGGGAGGGAAGGCTCATTGATGGAGGTGCGGAGGGAAGGCTCATTGATGGAGGTGGGGAGGGAAGGATCATTGAGGGAGGTGGGGAGGGAAGGCTCATTGAGGGAGGTGGGGAGGGAAGGCTCATTGATGGAGGTGGGGATGGAAGTCTCATTGATGGAGGTGGGGAGGGAAGGCTCATTGATGGAGGTGGGGAGAGAAGGCTCATTGATGGAGGTGGGGAGGGAAGGCTCACTGATGGAGGTGGGGGAGGGAGGGCTCATTGATGGAGGTGGGGGAGGGAAGGCTCATTGATGGAAGTCTCATTGATGGGGGTGGGGGAGGGAAGGCTCATTGATGGAGGTGGGAGGGAAGGCTCATTGATGGAGGTGGGAATGGAAGGCTCATTGATGTAGGTGGGGAGGGAAGGCTCATTGATGGAGGTGGGGAGGGAAGGCTCATTGATGGAGGTGGGGATGGAAGTCTCATTGATGGAGGTGGGAATGGAAGACTCATTGATGGGAGGTGGGTAACAAAGGCTGATCCGTGTAGTCCGATCCAATAGAAGAGTGTTTGGAACTCAAATTGCAAGAGAGTATTCATTTGTCACAGTGACTTATTAGTAAGCACCTCTACCCGGAGTCCATGATTCAAACCCCTCAGGCAGGACACTATCTGCATGGAGTTTGCATGCTCTCCCTTTGCTTGTTTAGGTTTCCTTTACCTATTCCTTGCTCAAAAGACATGCTGGTCAGTCAATTGGCTCCTTTCTATATTGGCCTCAGTATGTGGGATTTGGACCTTGGATTGTAAGCTCTTTGAGGGCGGTGACTGATGACAGTGTTGTGTAAATTGTTTTCATGCTATAAATACCTGTAATAAATAAATAACTAGGCATTGAATGTGAGCTGTGGCACCAGGTAGTAATCACGAGCGTTTCCCTTTGAACACAGCAAATAATTCTGTAAACTCTTTTACACACACCGGTGTGAGATAAAGGAGAACTGCCAACATCGTTAGTGCTGAGAAAATGGATGGCGGGGTCCCTTTGATGACAGTTGCAATCTTCTGCAGATATCATCTAAAAGGCGCTTGAGGCTGGCAGACAAGCCGGTACATAGAAGGCGACACAAATTCGCCTGATCTCGTGGAGTAAAAACCTGAAGTCGGCTGGAAAAGAGCCCAAGATTGTGATTGCGGAATGGCCAAAAGAGAAAATCTGCTACTTATCCACTTCTAGCGTTTCCCGAATAACGATCTGTTCCCCGTCTCGCCCAAAATATGACAAGTTTCCAAAAAAAAAAAAAGCCGTCGCGAAGCAGAACCCCCTGCCTCAGTCATGGCATACGCTATGTGCCGAAGTGTTACTGGGAAAATTTTTATTTAAAAGGCACTCCGCAATTTTTGATCATAAACAGATTGGTGTATAAATTAACATTAAATTCATGAATTAAATATAACCAAATTAGCACATTACAAAAAATAATCACTTCTGGTCACTTCCGGTCAGGGAGCGCAAACTCATAGCGAACCAATGAAAAGCAAGGCGCTAACACATATGTGATAATTGCATGTGGACAGAAGCAGCTGGTGCTCAAATTTTTTTTGGGGGGGCGCAAACAAACTGAAACAAAAAACATCAAGCGCAGCCGCTGTACCAATAAATTGCCACCACTCTGCCATCAAACGCATCTACTGTACCCATCAATTGCCGCCACTGTGCCCATCAATTGCTCCCAGTGTGCCCATCAATTGCTGCTGCTATGCCCATCAATTGCTGCCAGTGTGCCCCATAAATTGCCACCAGTGTGCCCCATCAATTGCCACCAGTGTGCCCCATCAATTGCCACCAGTGTGCCCCATCAATTTCCACCAGTGTGCCCCAAATGCTGCCAGTGCAATGCATAAATCTATATATTGGCGATAGAGCGGTGCAGGAGAGAGGAGGCAGCGCTCCCGTGCCCTTTATGGACGCACCGCCACTGCATGTGAACAAAGGGTAAAAACAAACCAAATATACTTGAGAATCCAAAAGGTGAAAAAAAAATATTTATAAGAATTATTAATAAATATTGCACAGTCCAAAAGATGTTCCTAAATCTTGCTGAAGAATGCTCCAATCCTGGTCATAAAAGGTGTCACAGATACTCCTCATAAGTGCTTCACCATAAAGTGTACAAAATGCATGATGTCATAGGGTACCACCCTTTATGCACCTTGTTTTCACAATGTCCCACCTTGAGGATGATATATTTGGAATCCACCACCAGCTGATCTCCTCAAACATCAATACCCGAAACCCAGGGAGAGATAATAATGCAAGAAAGTGTGATACCGTTTATTAGCAGTCAAGTTGGGGTCTGGGTCTAGGACACTGACACTTGGGGGTCTAGAACAATGACACACTGACACTTGGGGGTCTAGAACAAAGACACACTGACACTTGGGGGTCCCAGAACAATGACACACTGACACTTGGGGGTCCAGAACAATGACACACTGACACTTGGGGGTCCAGAACAATGACACACTGACACTTGGGGGTCCAGAACAATGACACACTGACACTTGGGGGTCCAGAACAATGACACACTGACACTTGGGGGTGCAGAACAATGACACACTGACACTTGGGGGTCCTAGAAAATGACACACTGACACTTGGGGGATCCAGAACAATGACACCCTGACACTTGGGGGTCCTAGAAAATGACACACTGACACTTGGGGGTCCAGAACAATGACACACTGACACTTGGGGGTCCAGAACAATGACACACTGAAACTTAGGGGTCCAGAACAATGACACCCTGACACTTGGGGGCCCAGAACAATGACACACTGACACTTGGGGGTCCAGAACAATGACACACTGACACTTGGGGGTCCCAGAACAGTGACACACTGACACTTGGGGGTCCCAGAACAGTGACACACTGACACTTGGGGGCCCAGAACAATGACACACTGACACTTGGGGGTCCCAGAACAATGACACACTGACACTTGGGGGTCCAGAACAATGACACACTGACACTTGGGGGTGCAGAACAATGACACACTAACACTTGGGGGTCCTAGAAAATGACACCCTGACACTTGGGGGATCCAGAACAATGACACACTGACACTAGGGGATCCCAGAACAATGACACACTGACACTTGGGGGTCCAGAACAATGACACCCTGACACTTGGGGGTCCAGAACAATGACACCCTGACACTTGGGGGTCCAGAACAATGACACCCTGACACTTGGGGGGTCCTAGAAAATTACACACTCACACTTGGGGGTCCAGAACAATGACACACTGACACTTGGGGATACAGAACAATGACACACTGACACTTGGGGGTCCAGAACAATGACACCCTGACACTTGGGGGTCCAGAACAATGACACACTGACACTTGGGGGTCCAGAACAATGACACACTGACACTTGGGGGTCCAGAACAATGACACACTGACACTTGGGGGTCCAGAACAATGACACACTGACACTTGGGGGTCCAGAACAATGACACACTGACACTTGGGGGTCCAGAACAATGACACACTGACACTTGGGGGTCCAGAACAATGACACACTGACACTTGGGGGTCCAGAACAATGACACACTGACACTTGGGGATCCCAGAACAATAACACACCGACATTTCGGGGTCCAGAATATTGACATGAACAAAACAATAAAAAAACATTTAAAAAAGATAATAAAAACAAGGTTTGAGCTCTCCCTCATGTCTTCCTCCGAGTTCTCTCGGTTCATCCTTCACCTCCAGACAAGGAAGGTTTAGGTGCATTTCAATGTCACATGATAATATGTAGGAAAATATATTCCGCAAATCAATTCTTCATAAAGACGCTCCAGCAGGGGTCATGAAGAGGCTCAGAAGGTCGCTGACAAACCAATTAAAATACATGACCGCATGGATTAGCCTGAGGATGTGAGTGCTGACAGTGAGAAAATCATGTGTTAATGCTGCAGAGGTCAGGGGGGTCCTCAACAACCTACTCAGCCATTTCCTTTATTTATTGAAGAGAAATATCTGTGTGCTAAACCAATTTTGTCCTCCATCTGGAAGCTGAACTACATTTCCCATCATGCATCATGGCTCCCAGACTGTCAGCGGTGTTCCTGTTGCAGACTGAATGACAATACAGTGTAGCAAATAAGGAAATGTAATTAATTAAATATAGTCCAAATTATTGCATTACACTAAATGATTAATTCTAAATTAAAAGGGTTTTGGGACTTCAAATGAAGCGCATGGAATTCATGGAAACTGGGGACATGTTACAGGTTGGGTTGGAGAATGCGGTAATGTTACAGGTTGGGCTGGAGAATGTGGTAATGTTACAGGTTGGGTTGGAGAATGCGGTAATGTTACAGGTTGGGCTGGAGAATGCGGTAATGTTACAGGTTTGGTTGAAGACTGGTGGGCATGTTACAGGTTTGGTTGGAGTCTGTGGTAATGTTACAGGTTTGGTTGGAGACTGGGGACATGTTACAGGTTGGGTTGGAGACTGTGGTAATGTTACAGGTTGGGTTGGAGAATGTGGTAATGTTACAGGTTGGGTTGGAGACTGGGGACATGTTACAGATTTGGTTGGAGAATGCGGTAATGTGACAGGTTGGGTTAAAGAGTGTGGTAATGTTACTGGGGACATGTTACAGATTTGGTTGGAGACTGGGGACATGTTACAGATTTGGTTGGAGACTGTGGACATGTTACAGTTTGGGTTGGAGACTGGGGACATGTTACAGGTTGGGTTGGAGAATGCGGTAATGTTACAGGTTTGGTTGGAGACTGGGGACATGTTACAGATTTGGTTGGAGACTAGGGACGTGTTACAGATTTGGTTGGAGACTGGGGACATGTTTCAGGTTAGGTTGTAGAATGGGGACATGTTACAGGTTTGGTTGAAGACTGGGTACATGTTGCAGGTTGGGTTGGAGAATGTGGTAATGTCACAGGTTGGGTTGGAGACTGGGGACATGTTACAGATTTGGTTGGAGAATGCGGTAATGTGACAGGTTGGGTTAAAGAGTGTGGTAATGTTACTGGGGACATGTTACAGATTTGGTTGGAGACTGGGGACATGTTACAGATTTGGTTGGAGACTGTGGACATGTTACAGTTTGGGTTGGAGACTGGGGACATGTTACAGGTTGGGTTGGAGAATGCGGTAATGTTACAGGTTTGGTTGGAGACTGGGGACATGTTACAGATTTGGTTGGAGACTAGGGACGTGTTACAGATTTGGTTGGAGACTGGGGACATGTTTCAGGTTAGGTTGTAGAATGGGGACATGTTACAGGTTTGGTTGAAGACTGGGTACATGTTGCAGGTTTGGTTGGAGACTGGGGACATGTTACAGGTTGGGTTGTAGAATGGGGACATGTTGCAGGTTTGGTTGAAGACTGGGGACATGTTGCAGGTTTGGTTGGAGACTGGGGACATGTTACAGGTTTGGTTGGAGACTGGGGACATGTTACAGGTTTGGTTGAAGACTGGGGACATGTTACAGGTTGGGTTGTAGAATGGGGACCTGTTACAGGTTGGGTTGTAGAATGGGGACCTGTTACAGGTTGGGTTGGAGACTGGGACATGTTACAGGTTGGGTTGGAGACTGGGGACATGTTACAGATTGGATTGGAAACTGGGGACATGTTACATGTTTGGTTGAAGACTGGGGACATGTTACAGGTTGGGTGGGAGAATGCGGTAATGTTACAGGTTGGGTTGGAGAATGCGGTAATGTTACAGGTTGGGTTGGAGAATGCGGTAATGTTACAGGTTGGGTTGGAGAATGCGGTAATGTTACAGGTTGGGTTGGAGAATGCGGTAATGTTACAGGTTGGGTTGGAGAATGCAGTAATGTCACAGGTTGGGTTGGAGAATGCGGTAATGTAACAGGTTGGGTTGGAGACTGGGGACATGTTACAGATTTGGTTGGAGACGGGGGACATGTTGTTACAGGTTGGGTTGGAGACGGGGGACATGTTACAGGTTGGGTTGGAGAATGCGGTAATGTCACAGGTTGGGTTGGAGACGGGGGACATGTTACAGGTTGGGTTGGAGAATGCGGTAATGTCACAGGTTGGGTTGGAGAATGCGGTAATGTCACAGGTTGGGTTGGAGAATGCAGTAATGTTACAGGTTGGGTTGGAGAATGCGGTAATGTCACAGGTTGGGTTGGAGAATGCGGTAATGTCACAGGTTGGGTTGGAGAATGCGGTAATGTCACAGGTTGGGTTGGAGAATGCGGTAATGTCACAGGTTGGGTTGGAGAATGCGGTAATGTCACAGGTTGGGTTGGAGACGGGGGACATGTTACAGGTTGGGTTGGAGACGGGGGACATGTTACAGGTTGGGTTGGAGAATGCGGTAATGTCACAGGTTGGGTTGGAGAATGCGGTAATGTTACAGGTTGGGTTGGAGAATGCGGTAATGTCACAGGTTGGGTTGGAGAATGCGGTAATGTCACAGGTTGGGTTGGAGAATGCGGTAATGTCACAGGTTGGGTTGGAGACTGGGGACATGCAGACAGTGAGAGTCTGAGGACATAATACATGAACCATTGAATAATGACAAATACAATCAGAAATAGTTTCTATTGCCACGTTACATTTCATACTCTTATTCCCACTACAGACTGCTGGGGTCTTGGGACTACACAACAAGTACCAAAGAGCTGCATGTGGCCCCGTGGCTGCAGATTGGGCACCAGGGCCCTAAACAATGCTCAGCCAAAAATCATTAACAGAAAACTGAGGCTATAAAACTGAAAGCGCTGATCAAGGAGCCGGCCAATTAAACAATGCCCATTACAGGAGACAGAGTTATTTAATACATGAGAGACCCATTGCCACTTAAATCCTGAGAAGGAGAAAAGGCTAAAAACAGATTTCTTATTTTTTCCCCCCCAGCATCCTCGTCTGTTGGCTCGTTGCCTCCTTCGCGATTCGGCCGGCTGTGGTAAGCGCGGCAATTAAGTAACATCAGATTCCGGGGATAAAATATGCAAATCCTTTTAACTCTTTCCCGATCATATTAGAATGTGCCACGCTGGCTGAGTTTCCCTGCGGGATTAAGAGGAGATTAAATGCGCAAAAAAGAAAGGCGAAAGCAGCAAGCGCCAGCGTTCCTAAGTGGCGGCAGGTAGGAGATGCGGACAACCCCGGGCTACAAGCTTTTCATTTACAGTGTTCTACTTTCCAAAGATGTCTATGAAAAATAAATGGTTTAGCAACAATCACAAAAAAAAAAAAAGGGAGGGGGGGAGTAGGCGCGGTATTTTGCTCAACAAGAAGAACGTGTGCGTTTGCCGGAGCTCCGGGGTGAATTCCCACATCCACCATGAGTAAGTGGTGTAATTACTGTTTGTCCCTGTGTATTGATCATCGCCGGAGAAGGGGGCAGGGAGGTGGGGATATACCGACACAAATGTGGATAATGTTGGGTGAACCTCGGCTTTCAAGGTGATTATTTTCCAACAATAGATTGTAGAGGTTGCAGCTGATTCTCAGCGCTAAAAAGGAAAATTAAAGAGGCACTCCAGTTAAATGTTAATCTTTTAGGAGTTTAAAGGGCAACTTTAAGCACAATCTGGCTCGCCTTACATGGTTGCAATGGAAGTCCGTTGGTGTTGATGACTGTAACGGAATGGCCCGTGATACCCAGAGACTTTTGAAGGATGTGGGGTACTACTGTGCCAGCTTCACTAATGACTCTTGGGTCTAGGGTCATCCTATGTCCAAAAGGGGCATAGGATGACTGAGAAATGATATCATGAATTACATGAGATGGGACAATAATGATAATTCATGTATTGCAGGATATCTTGAAATATTACAAGTTGTTCCTTCTGAACACAACAGGTCAATAGGACAGTATTCATTCATGTGGGGACGCATAGACTGTTGAGGTGCTAATTAAGTCTACCTGGCTGTAATGATAAAAGCTTGCTGTGATTGCATTCTATTGTCTATTGTGCTAATTAAGTCTGCCTCTCAAGAACCTTTCATTGTGTATGCTAATGACACTGTATTGTGTGAAAGTACTATTGATGATAGATATGTGTTGGCAGGGCTGAAAGGTCAGATGTCTGACCTTTCAGGTGTAGTGGATTAGCATGTCAATTATGTTTACTAAAGGAATGTGTTTTATGTAGCAGGTGAGAATAACTTATCGCAGAGTCAGAACGTCTGGGTAATGATCAGTAATTAGCTCATCTGAATGTCATTATCTAACGGAATGTGTATTGAGCACCCATTGTGTCATTTTGTGGGTGGAGTTGAGTCATTGTCCATATTTGGCTTCTAACTGTATAAAAACCTGAGAGTTTTACCATTAAAGTGTTCATTCATTTGGAACCAGAGAACAGAGCTTGTGTCTCGTTATTCTGGGGAATGGAATGGGTCCTGTCTGCTGGATTGTCGGAGTGTCGGATAAGCTGTCGTGGGTTGGTGGAATGGAATATCGTAAACGGTGTTAACCCCTGACCGTTACAATTCATTCCGTTACAATGACTATGGAGAAACATGGGAAACCAATCCAAGGAAGACTTATCAATAGAGATGAGCAGAATCCTTTCGGTCAATCAGAGTTTGCAACAAATTTACAGGTTTTGTTAAATTTTGGTGAAATAGAAACAATACATATACCGTATATACTCGAGTATAAGCTGAGTTTTTCTGCACATTGTTTTGTGCTGAAAAAGCCCCTCTCGGCATATACCCGAGTCTCCCTGCCTCACTGTGCCCATCTGCAGCCTGATCTCCTGCTGTGACATGCAGTTTTAACTGCAGTCGGCAGCCATCCAGTGTAAAAGCCCCGCCTCCTCCTCGTCCTCGATAGACGGAACACTGAACACTGACTCACTTGCTGGGAAACTGAATCAGTGTTCCATCACGGACGAGGATGAGGAGGAGGCAGGGCTTTGCTACAATGGACGGTAAGACTGCAAGTCAGAGCGGGAGAACAGGTACAGTATATAAGGCTGCAGATGGGCACAGTGAGGCTGCAAATGGGCACATTGAGGCACAGTGAGGCTGCAAATGGGCACAGTGAGGCTTGTATATGGGCACAGTGAGGCTGAAAATGTGCACAGTGAGGCTGAAAATGAGCACAGTGAGGCACAGTGAGGCCGTAAATGGGCACAATGAGGCCGTAAATGGGCACAGTGAGGCTGCAGATGGGCACAGTGAGGCTGCAGATGGGCACAGTGAAGCTGCAAATTTGCACAGTGAAGCTGCAATTGGACACAGTGAGGCTGCAGATGGGCACAGTAAGGCTGCAAATGGGCACAGGGAAGCTGCAAATGGGCACAGGGAAGCTGCAAATGGACACAGTGAGGCTGCAGATGGGCACTGAGGCTGCAAATGGGCATGGTTTAGCCTCTTTTACACTTACAGTAGCTGCTGCATTTCTTACCCTAGGCGTATACTCGAGTCAATACATTTTCCCAGTTTTTTTGTGGTAAAATTTGGTGCCTCTGCTTATATTTGGGTCGGCTTATACTCAAGTATATATATATATATATATATCTATACACACACACACAGTGCACAGCATAAATGAATACACCCCAACATATTTGTCAGAAAACCTTTCCTTTCAGAATCAACAATTTCTATGGGACACTATACTACGAAATACTCCCACAAATGCCGGCCATTGATTGCAACCAAGATTTGTTAATTTGCACACACAGAAAAAAAGTTTTTTCCTAACAAATTCATTCAAGACCATGTTGCAAAAATAAATACACCCCAATGAACGTCTTAGAGCCGGTTCACACAAGGGCGACTTGGGATCCGACTTGAAGTTGCCCCAAGTCGCGCTGTTGAGAAAATCAATGGAAGTGAATGGAGCCATCTTAATGTACACTACTGAAGTCGCTCAGTGCCATTGGAAAGACGTGCCATTGGATGGTCGCGTGTTGGTGGACTCAGAACTCATTAGCTGTCCATTGATTTTCACAGGACCTGAGGACTCGAGTGGCTTTGTGGTGCCTTCAAAATTAGGAGTAGCAACAAGGTTGGTCATTGGTAGGCCTGCAGTGGTAGGTCACGGGTCATCACTGCTGGAAGAGGTGCTATTGGATGGTTATGCATTGGTGGCCTCAAAAAGAGCTTTAGACGTTTTTATTTTTTATTTTATTCAAAGGTTGATGGGAGAAATTGAAAAAACATTAGGCAAGTACCTTAACTTTAGATGAAGAATGCCCAAGCACCAGGGCTTTTTTTCAGCGGGAACGCGGAGGAACGCAGTTCCGGCACCTCCTGGACTGATTGTTTGTAATGGCAAGGGGTGCTGGGGTGTGCTGCAGGGTGTTGATGCTCACTGCTGGGGATCTATTTTTGCAGGGGGGTCTATTGTTGCTGGGGGGGGTCTTATTTTGTTGCTGGGGGTCAGTTGTTGCTCAAAGAGATATACTGTTGGGGGAGGGGTCCATTGTTGATGGCAGCCAGAGAGTCTATTAATGCTGGCTGTGCGGAGATCTGTTGATGCTGCCGGGAGTCTATTCTTGCTGGGGGGGGGGGGGTTTTGTTGTGGGTGTTCCATTGTTGTTAGGGGGATCTATTGGTGCTGGCTGCAGGGGGTCCATTTTACTGTTTTTCTTGATATCATTACCAAATTCCATACAAATTACTTAGCATCACAAAATGATACTTGGTTTGATAATGTCTAAAAGGGGCGGTACTGGGAGGTGGTTAGGGGTGACGTGGAAAGGGGGAGTTCCTGCACCTATTGTCTGAGAAAAAAAGCCCTGCCAGTGCCAAGCACCCTAGTTTTATCTTCCCTACCCACGCCATACACTTCCAGGGGGCCAAGCATCAACCTTCCACAAAAGTAATTGCAATTTTTTTCATTCAAGATCTGTGCCAGCAATCGCATAAACCGATCTGGATCAAGCACCACAACAGAACGACCTGCCTATTTGTGAACACGGGGGTCATGACTTGCCTCTGCTTCCAGCTGGGGGCCCCCTCCGGCTGTTTTAATCTGCTGCCAGGTCCGTTTTAGTCCACAGATGCAAAAAACCTCTAACGCCATCCTGCCGCTAAAATGATTACATTTCCCCGGCTCCTTGGTTTATGCAGATTAACCAGACTGTGAAAGACCTTCCTGACACTTGGTCAATCTATACTCATTAACCAAAAGACGACTCCCGGGAAAGATTAAGAGGCAACTGTGGAATTGTTTGTTTAGCAGAAGAAAATAAACATCGTCAGAGTCCGGCCTTCTACACGAGTCTTAATCCTCCCACGCACCGCGCATGCGGCGTTTTCATTATGGTATGGCATTGTTAATGATCGAAAATGGATTTTCTTGTAATTCTCCAAAGGCGGATCATTAGAGTTTCCCGCTGGGAGGTTATTTTATTGATTTTTAAGGGAATGTTGCATGCAAAATTCTACCCGCAAAAATGATTGCCAGTTTATCGTTCCTTCCATTACCGATATCTTCAGACTGACAATAACTGAGAGTTTCAATCGAGCCGGTTTAGGGACTGGTAATAAAATAATGACTTTTACGAAAATAAGGCTTTCAAAACCTGTGACCAAACTCCAGACAAGACTTTATTTTTTTTGGATGGAGTGGTTGGGGGGATGGGATTAGAATCTAATCGGGTCTCAAATGCTGTTTATGTCTCTTAGGCCCCGTACAGACGAGGGGACAGTCCGCTGAAAACAGTCAGCCGGACCGTTTTCAGCAGACATGTCCCCTCGGAGATTTCTGTCTGATGGTTGTACACACCATCAGACAGAAATCCGCGCGTACACGATCCGCGGTGACGTGGCCGCGCCGTCGCCGCGACGATGACGCGGCGACGTGCGCGGCCCTGGAAGTTCAAAGCTTCCACGCATGCGTCGAATCACTTCGACGCATGCGAGGGATGGCGGCCAATCGGACATGTACGGTGAGTCTGTACAGACGACCGAACATGTCCGACGGACAGGCTTCCAGCGGGCATGTTTCTTAGCATGCTAAGAAACATTTGTCCGCCGGAAAACGGTCGGCTGGACAAATGTCCGCTGGAAACCTGTCCGGTCGGCCGTACACACGACCGAACATGTCTGCTGAAACTGGTCAGCGGACCAGTTTCAGCAGACATGTTCGGTCGTGTGTACGAGGCCTTACACATAAAGAAGTAAAGCCCACAAATGGAGTAGAGCACTAGGAGGCTTTATTTAAATCATAAATTACAGCAGCAGAAAGCTTTGACGCGTTTCTCGCTACAACATATAGAGCACGAAACGCGTCAAGGCTTTCTTGCTGCTGTAATGTGCAAGAAGACAAAGAAAAAAAGACAAAAGATGGAGTAGAAAAAAAAAGAAGGAAGAAAGAAAAAAGAAGGAGAAGAAGAAAGGGGAAGAAGAAAGAAGAAAAAAGAGGAAAGAAGAAAGAAGTAAAAGGGGAAGAAGAGGAAAGAGGAAAGAAGAAAGAAAGAAGAAAAAGGGGAAGAAAAAGGGGAAGAAAAAGGGGAAGAAGAAAGGGGAAGAAGAAAGGGGAAAGAGGAAAGAAGGAAGAAGGAAAGAAGAAAGGGGAAGAAGAAAGGGGAAGAAGAAAGAGGAAAGAAAGAAGAAAAAAGGGGAAGAAGAAAGAGAAAATAAGAAGAAAGAGAAAAGAGGAAAGAAGAAAAAGGAAAAAGAGGAAAGAAGAAAAAGGAAAAAGAGGAAAGAAGAAAAAGGAAAAAGAGGAAAGAAGAAAGAGGAAAGAGGAAAGAAGGAAGAAAGAAAGAAAGAAGAAAAAGGGGAAGAAGAAAGAGGAAAGAAGAAAGAGCAAAGGGGAAGAATAAAGGGGAAGAAGAAAGAGGAAAGAAGAAAGAGGAAAGAGGAAAGAAGAAAGAAAGAAGAAAAAGGGGAAGAAGAAAGGGGAAGAAGAAAGAGGAAAGAAGAAAAAGGGGAAAAAGGGAAGAAGAAAGAGGAAAAAAGAAAGGAGGAAAGAATTAAGAGGAAAGAGGAAAGAAGAAAGAAGGAAGAAGGAAGAAAGAAGAAAAAGGGGAAGAAGAAAGGGGAAGAAGAAAGAGGAAAGAAGAAAAAGGGGAAGAAGAAAGAGCAAAGAAGAAAGAGCAAAGAGGAAAGAAGAAAGAGGAAAGAAGAAATAGGAAGGAAGAAAGAGAAAGGAAGAAAGAAGAAAAAGGGGAAGAAGAAAGGGGAAGAAGAAAGAGGAAAGAAGAAAGAGCAAAGAAGAAAGAGCAAAGAAGAAAGAAGAAAGAAAGAAGAAAAAGGGGAAGAAGAAAGGGGAAGAAGAAAGAGGAAAGAAGAAAGAAAGAAGAAAAAGGAGAAGAAGAAAGGGGAAAGAGGAAAGAGGAAAGAAGAAAGAGGAAGAAGAAAGAGCAAAGAAGAAAGAGGAAAGAAGTAAGAGGAAGGAAGAAAGAAGAAAAAGGGGAAGAAGAAAGAGGAAAGAAGAAAGAGCAAAGAAGGAAGAAAGAAGAAAAGGGGAAGAAGAAAGGAAAAGAAGGAAGAAATAAGAAGAATATTAATAATATAATGTATTTTATATTAAAATATGAACTTTAATGTGATCTTCAGCAATCCAGACCACAATTTCTCCAATACTCAATGAGTGATCATCATGATTATCAAAGCCATATTCAAAGTAAAAAAGCAGATACTGGTCAAAACAATATAATAATGCAAACTATTGTGCATCATACACGGCAGTTACAGCCCGAAAATATTAATAATAATAGTAATTAATAATAATACTTGTTGCTGTTCTAAACCTAACTGCAAAGTTGCAATCCCCAAACACAGTCCACAAATGTTACTAAGATTATTATTATTATTAGTATTTTATTTTTTTATAAAAAAAACAGTAGTATTAATATTAGTATTATTAATATTATTAAAAAATAATATCATATTAAATAATTAATATTTGTTACTGTCCTAAACTTAACTGCAAAATTGCAATCACCAAACACATTCCACAAATTTTACCATTTCTTGTCTGTAACATTGCAAATGGCATTATTCACAAATAATCAGCAAAATCCCAAATCATTTACCACTATAATACCATAAAGGATACAAAGCATGTATAACACATCAAACACTCTCACATAGACTTTGAAGCTATAATTAAATATAAAAACCTGTTGGCCGTCCCAGTATTTGCTTTCATGCCTGAAATCTGACAGTTGCAATCAGTCGAATTGTCAGACAAAGTTTGTAACTCTTCCTGGCCACAGATTCTTCATATAAAATTTAGAGCACAACCCCGCGTACATTTGTTGGTCTGATTTTGGCTGGCAAGCTTGGCGGGCGAGCCGAATCACATTCTGGTTTCTTATATCTCTCGGGGACTCCACATGTGAGATTTTCTCACCAACATTCTCAACATCCAAGAATGTTGAAGTAACTCAGACATCTGCTATGGGGCCCAAGGGAGAAGAGTTGGGACCCAACATCTCGATCAGCAACCCCCCACCACCTGCCCCAATCCTCTCTGGGAACACTCCATGTTGATTTAAATAATATTCACCCAACAGCATAGAATAATTCTATATTAAAGCAAATCTCGACTTTTGATAAATAGATAACACATATAAAGTTAGGGACATTTTTAGGCTGTTTGTGTCCTATTGGGGAGATTTGTCTTCCCTTCCTGGAAGTGTGAAAGGGGCCTTAGAGCGCTGCTTCAAGATATTATAACGAGGTGCTGTGAATACAAAGCTACCATGCGATATGAAGGTGCTGCACACTGGCAGCTCAGTGTGTAATAACTATGAGAAGCGGCCTCAGCTCTTCCTAAGATCATGCCCCCCCCTTACGCGTTGCGCCCCGCCACAGTACTTAGTCATAACTTGTCACAGGGGGTTAGTCTTAGGAGGAGCCAAGGCTGAGCCCACATCTCATAGTTATTATACACCAAGTTGCAAGTCTGTGGAACCTTCATATTGCATAGTTAGCATGCCTTTTGGATGAGGATTTCAGACGCCAGCACACTTTCAAGTAGTGGCAATATCCGACACTTGGAGCGCTGCTTCAAGATATTATAACTGGGTGCAGTTAATACAAAGTTACCATGCGATATGAAGGCGCTGCACACTGGCCATTCAGTGTGTAATAACTATGAGAAGTGGCCTCAGCCTCCACTCCTCCTAAGCCTGTGCCTCTCTTACGCGTTGCACCCTGCCACCAGGTCTATTATAACAGGGTGCAGTGAATAGAAAGTTACCATGCGATATGAAGCCGTTGCACACTGGCAGCTTAGTGTGTAATAACTAAGAGAAGCGACTTCAGCCTCCACTCCTCCTAAGACCGTGCCCCCCCTTACGCGTTGCACCCTTCCACCAGGGCTATTATAACAAGGTGCAGTGAATAAAAAGTTACCATGTGATATGAAGGCGCTGCACACTGGCAGCTCAGTGTGTAATAACTAAGAGAAGCGGCTTCAGCCTCCCCTCCTCCTAAGACCGTGCCCCTCCGCTTACGCGTTGCGCCCTGCCACCAGAGCTAGTATAACGGGGTGCAGTAAGAACAAAGTTATTAGCTGTTCACAGGTGTACAGCCACCAGTAGTCAACAAGCTTTCCAAAAAGGAGGGGAGTCCTGGTTCCCCTGAAACACAGCAGCTTAACCAAGTAACATTTTTAACCAATCCCAAGCAAGAGGGAAGTTTTTTTTTACTAGGCACTTTAACCACAAACCCCAAAAATTGCTCTGTGGGGCAGCGATGTACGCAGTGTCTGCAATGAACCGTCAGCAATTTGCAGCCTCTATTGATATTAACAGCCGCGTTCTTTTGTTTGCACAACAAACAGAACATGAGTGAAATGTTTCTCTCCAATAACAAACACTTACCGTGAAATAAGAAGGCTTTGCTGCCATTGTGAGCGCCAAACACTTGTGTGACACCGCGTGTGCTGTTGTCAAGTAGCAGCTCTGAAATGATGTCAATTTGAAGATCTGGGTCTGTTCCAAGTCCAATCACTGCAACAGCAAAAAAAAAAAGAGGAAATACAGTTTAGAAAAGAAAAAATAACGTTCAGACTTGGGAATTTTTATTTATTTCTCAAAGAAGACCTGTCATGCTCATTTGCTCAGCCACGGGAGCGTAAAGCCCAAAGCCAAGAATGTAATATATTGCAGCTTACTAACCATTATTCCAGGCAGTGGCAACTGGTGGTAAATTTCTCTTGGGGGGGGGGCAGCAAACTGTACACCCACACACCCACCGCCCCGGTCGGTTGGGTAACCCAACCCCCCTTGGACGGTTGAGTTATCTGGAGCACCGGAGCACTTACTCCACCGGCTGGTGGCTTCTCCTACACCTGCTCTCTGCCACGGGCATCACGGCGGCTTCCCCCTCCCCTGCTCTCCTCCACGGGCGGCTTCCCCTTCCCCTGCTCTCCTCCATGGGCATCACGGGCGGCTTCCCCTCCCCTACTCTCCTCCATGGGCATCACGGGTGGCTTCCCCTTCCCCTGCTCTCCTCCACGGGCATCACAGGTGGCTTTCCCTTCCCCTGCTTTCCTCCACGGGCATCACGGGCGGCTTCCCCTGCTCTCCTCCACGGGCGGCTTCCCCTACTCTCCTCCACGGATGGCTTCCCCTGCTTTCCTCCACAGGCATCACAAGCGGCTCCCCCTTCCCCTGCTCTCCTCCACGGGCATCATGGGTGGCTTCCCCTTCCCCTGCTCTCTGTCACGGGCATCACGGGCAGCTTCCCCTTCCCCTGCTTTCCTCCACAGGCATCACGGGTGGCTTCCCCTTCCCCTGCTTTCCTCCACGGGCATCACAGGCGGCTTCCCCTTCCCCTGCTCTCCACCACGGGCATCACAGGCAGCTTCCCCTTCCCCTGCTCTCTGCCGCGGGCATCATGGCGGCTTCCCCTTCCCCTGCTCTCCTCCACGGGTATCACGGGTGGCTTCCCCTGCTTTCCTCCACGGGTGGCTTCTCCTTCCCCTGCTCTCCTCCACGGGCACCAGGGGCGGCTTCTCCCTTCCCCTGCTCTCCTCCACGGGCATCTTCCCCTTCCCCTGCTCTCCTCCACGGGCATCACGGGTGGCTTCCCCTGCTTTCCTCCACGGGCCGCTTCCCCTTGCCCTGCTCTCCTCCACGGGGATCAGGGGCGGCCTCTCCCTTCCCCTGCTCTCCTCGACGGGCATCACGGGCGGCTTCCCCCTTCCCCGGCTCTCCTCCGCAGGCATCACGATGTCTTCCCCTTCCCCTGCTCTCCTCCACGGGCATCACGGTGGCTTCCCCTGCTTTCCTCCACGGGCCGCTTCCCCTTGCCCTGCTCTCCTCCACGGGCATCAGGGGCGGCTTCCCCTTCCCCTGCTCTCCTCCAAGGGAATCATGGCTCCTCCTCCTGCTTAGTGCCCAATCAAAAGGCTTCATCTTTTGGCCAATCGGGGAACAAGTCTCAGACCCGCTTCCTGATTGGTCGGAAGGAGAATCAGTGTGAAAACAGCGAATATTGATTTGCTATTGTCACAAAATTGGGTTGGGCTCTGAGCGCAGTGTTCTGCGCCCCGGGCCCACCCTTTTTTTGAAGCCAATCAGAGCCTCTGGCTCTAATCATGTGCTTCAAACTCCCCCCCCCCCATTGGAATCCATGAGTCCGGTGCCCTGCATGTAGATCAGGGGGCCAGACATACGGGAGGGGGGTTGGCACTTGTGCTCCCCCAATGGACGGGCCGCACGGATTCCAGGTATAGATTACATAGTTACATTGTTTCAGCTTGGAGCAAGGTAACAATGTTTATACCATCCCTGTAGGATCCCTCTACAAACTGGAAATCACTGTATAATACCGCTACTACACCGCTACTGCAGTGATCTCCACTGGCTTCCGGGTCCTGTGCTGAGCGGCTGGCCTGCTGAATTCTGAACACAGGAGGTCAGGCGCCATTCAGAAATTCGCTTTGCATTTTTTTTCAATGAATCCAAAGTTTCTCTGATTGGATTAGGCAGAGATTGTGACAACACTACATTTGTGGGTTTAACTAGTCTTTTTTTATATACACAATGCTCCTTTAAGGGGGCGTGGCAAGGTAGTGTGTCCTATACCTACATACCGTAGGTGTCCCTCATTCCCATTTTAGAAAGTTGGGAGGTATGCAATCCAGCAAAGAGACATCTCTATTCAGCAAAGAGACATCCCCAATATAGCAAAATCCAGCAAAGAGACTGCCCAATACAGAAAGGAGACATCCCAATACAGCAAAGAGACAGCCCAATTTAGAAAAGAGAAAGCAAAATACAGCAAAGAGACGGCCCAATCCAGCAAAGAGACAGCCCCAAATAACAAAGAGAAAGCCCAATCCAGCAAAAAGACAGCCCCAAATAACAAAGAGAAAGCCCAATCCAGCAAAGAGACAGCCCAATCCAGCAAAGAGACAGCCCAATCCAGCAAAGAGACAGCCCAATCGAGCAAGGAGGCAGCCCAATACAGCAAAGATACAACCCAATCCAGCAAAGAGACAGCCCAATCCAGCAAAGAGACAGCCCAATACAGCAAAGAGACAGCCCAATACAGCAAAGATACAACCAAATACAGCAAAGAGACATCTCCAAATAACAAAGAAAAAGCAAAATCCAGCACAGAGACAGCCCAATATAGCAAAGAGACAGCCCAATCCAGCAAAGAGACATCCCCAAATTACAAATAGAAAGCAAAATCCAGCAAAGAGACAGCCAAATCCAGCAAAGAGACAGCCAAATCCAGCAGGCCCTGCTGGAAAGCTGAGCCCTGGCTGCACCCTAGGTGGTAGTGCGCACTAGGTGACCGCCTAGTGGTAGCATTGGCCCTGCCTTATCCTTGTGGACGGCCTTCCCAGAAGAGTTGAAGGTGTTATAGCTGCAAAGGGCGGGGCCAACTCAATACTGAACCCAACGGATTAAGACTGGGATGCCACTAAAGTTCATGTGCTTGTAAAGGCAGGCGTCCCAATACTTTTGGTAATATAGTGTATATGTCAGAACTGTCAGAACTGGCCGGGGGGTTGAAGTGGATAAAAAAAAATCAAATATAAGTTATCTTAAAAAAAAATGAAATAAAAATAAATAAAGAAAACTTAAAAAAAAAGTCAAGTGAGAATTCAGATCTGCGAATCACAGGCAGGCACGAGGCAGATGTCTTCGGCACTTAGCCGTTCTTAATTACGCGGCGCTGACTGTTTAATTAGGCGCACCTGCCTTCATTACCGCGAACGTGCTGCTGAGTAAAGTCTGAAAAGGTGATACGTCATTGGTGGAGAGATCCAATCTATAATGACTTCCATCCATCCCGGGATGAATGCCCCAGAAGCGGTGGCCGGCTTCCTTAGCAACTAGCTATACACAAGTGTGCAAGACGCATCAAAAAACGGAACGTACATTTGTTCTGTGTGAATGGGGGCAAAAAAAAAAAACGAATGTTATTAAGCTAGTTCCTCTCCAGTTCAAGTTCTATTCTTCACACAGAATAGAGTAAATCAGGAAAATATCGCGTTATGGCCACTAGATGGAGCCAACGATCACAGTTAATCAGTAGTCATTTCCTAGCATCCTCAGCTCCATCTAGTGGCTATAATCAGAAGATAGTTATATTTTTACTATTTTCTTTTCTATTCTATTTTGTTCTGTTTTACGCTATTCTTTTATTTTCTAGTCTATCCCTCCCCCCCCCCCTATTTTTTTATTAGTATTACATTTTTTTTCTATTCTTTTATTTTGTACAATGAAACCTCGGATTGCGAGTGACGCGATTAACGAGCGTTTCGCAATACGAGAATTTTTCTTTTAAATCCTGATTTGTGAGCGTTGTCTTACAAAACGAGCAGGACTCACGCTTCCGCGGTGCAGAGATGCGGGGGGGCACCGGAGCCGTTCAGAAATACTCGGAAACACTCAGAAATACTCTGTTCCCGAGCCTTTCTGAGTTCAGACGAGCTGTCCCCAAGTTTTTTCAAGGCTCTCCGGGGCCCCCCCCCCCCCCCCACCTCTGGCCACATGCGGTATAGCATGCCACAGAAATCAATGCGGAACAAATTCTTTTAGTTTCCATTGACTTCTATGGGGAAACTCACTTTGATATGCGAGTGCTTTGGATTACGAGCGTTCTCCTGGAACGGATTATACTCGTAATCCGAGGTTCTACTGTATTCTGTTCTGTTTTACTCTATTATTTCCTGTTCTTTTATTTTCTATTCTATTATTTTCTATTTTATTTTTATTTTTTTTTCCTATTTTATTTTACGCTCTTTAGCAGGGCCGCCATCAGGGGGGGGTACAGGCAGTACACCTGTAAGGGGCCCGGAGGTCCCCATGGGCCCGGATGGAAACCCCCCCCGGAGGTTCACAGGGGCCCGGAGGCCCACAGGGCCCCAGATGGCAACCCCCCTTTATATATATATATATATATATATATATATATTTCTTTTATTTTTAATTATTATTAAAGGGCCCAGAGGTCCCCAGGGCCCCAGATGGCAACCCCCCCCCCCTTTTTCTTTTTATAAATGTTTATTTTATTTTTTTTGTATATTTTTTTTTTTTTTTATTAAAGGCTCCAGAGGTTTTACTCTATTATATTCTGTTCTTTTATTTGATATTCTATATATATTCTCTATATATATATATACATACACACACACACATACATTTTTTTGTCTTATTAAAGGGCCCAGAGGTCCCCAGGGCCCTGGATGGCAACCCCCTTTTTTTTTTTATAAATGTTTATTTTATTTTTATATATATATTTTTATTTATTTTTTTATTAAAAGGCTCCAGAGGTTTTACTCTATTATATTCTGTTCTTTTATTTTATATTCTATTATTTTCTATTTCATTCTTTTTTTTTTTTTTTCTATTTTATGCTCTTCAGAAATTCGGATTTGATTAGAAAATTATTCAAATTCGATTTGAAAAAAAAAACGATTCGAATTTGAATTCGGTCAGAAATTTTTGATTTCGTTATTTCGGATTCGTTAAAATTCGGATACATCAGAATAATGAGGAATTTTTTTTTCCGAATTTCAGTTTGAAGTGAATGTATATCCTTTGGGGTAGATTCAGGTAGCTTTTACGGCGGCGTATCTCCAGATACGCCGCCGTAATTTCAAATCTGCGCCGGCGTATCGTTACGCCGATTCTCAAAGGCAGATACGCTAAAAAAATAGGCTTCCTCCGCCGACGTAACTTGAATGCGGCGGCGTAGAATTGTGTGCAATATTACGTTGGCCACTAGGGGCGCTTCCGTTGTTTTCGGCGTAGAATATGCAAATTACCCAGATACGCCGATTCACGTACGGCCGGCGCAATTTATTTACGTAGTTTACGTTAGGCTTTTTCGGCGTAAGGTTGCTCCTGCTATTAGGTGGCGCAGCCAATGTTAAGTATGGACGTCGTTCCCGCTTCGAAATTTGCATTTTTTACGTCGTTTGCGTAAGTCGTCCGTGAATGGGGCTGGACGTAATTTACGTTCACGTCGAAACCAATACGTCGTTGCGGCGTACTTGGGAGCAATGCACACTGGGATATGTACACGGAGGGGCGCATGCGCCATTCGTAAAACACGTCAATCACGTCAGGTCATCACACATTAGCATAAAACGCGCCCCCCCTTCCACATTTGAATTAGGCTGGCTTACGCCGTCCCCATTTACGCTACGCCGCCGCAACTTACGGAGCAAGTGCTTTGTGAATACTGCACTTGCTCCTGTAAGTTACGGCGGCGTAGCGTAAATACGATACTCTGCGCCGCCTTAAGAAGAAGCGCAGGTACCTGAATCTACCCGTGTGTTTTATTGAGGAATATATCTGAATAAAAAAGTGTGTGTGTGCGGCGGCGAGTTCATCTCAGTTAATCTCTCTGCGTCACTCGGCTCCCTCATTCGAATACTTTCCATCCTCCGCCGCCGCCATGATTTCAGCGTGTGATTCTGAAGCGCAAGTGTTTTATTCTTCCCCCTCTCAGCTCTGGGAGAACAATGGGGGACGCAGATGCCATTTACCGGCATGAACGTATTTCACCTCTGATGCACCCGCTGCGGTAAGAGGCGATGCCGTATATTAACAATACGGGGAGAAAAAAGGAATAACTGACAATACCGCCTTCAACCGACCACAGAGGATCTCAAGGACGAGGACGGAAGGTTGTGAATTTTACTCATGTAGTGGGGGGGGGGGGGGTGGGGGCGACACAGCGCTGGCACCTGGCAGATCCTGGCAACCAATCACCAGCTGTTTAATGTAAAAAGTTAATTCCAGCAGTTCCCGCCCCCATCCAGCCCTGTGATACCAATCCAATGAAGAGGACAGTTGCGAAAATGTCCGCGGGCCGCGGACATTTTCGCAACTGTCCTCTTCATTGGACTGGTATCACAGGGCTAGATGGGGGCGGGAACTGCTGGAATTAACTTTGGGCACCAGATTCGGGGGCTATAGCCCCAGTAGCCACCCCCCTAGAGACGCCACTGCTGGGCACCCTGTCATCTCCAAGCTGCCGGGGGGAACTACAAGTCTCAGCACACCTTAGCAGTCTCTGCCAAAGACAGGAAATCGAACTATTTGGAAATTAATATATCTTCTGAAATGGCCGGCCAATGTTAACCACTCGCCTACCGGGCACATTCACCCCGTTCCTGCCCAGGCCAATTTTCAGCTTTCAGCGCTGTCGCACTTTGAATGACAATTGCGCGGTCGCGCTACACTGTAACCATGTGACATTTTTATAATTTTCTTCACACAAATAGATATTTCTTTTGGTGGTATTTAATCACCGATGGGGTGTTTTTAATTTTTTTGCTTAAAAAATAAAAATAAAAATAAAATAAACGACAATTTAAAAAAATAAAAAACAGTTTGTTATAAAATTTTGAAAACAGGGAATTTTGCTCGTTCATTGATGTGCACTGATGCGGAACAAATAGGCTGCGCTGATAGGCACTGAAAAGGTGGCACTGATGGACACTGATGAGGTGGCACTGAGAAGTGGCAGTGATGGGTTGCACTGATGGTTGGCACTGATGAGGTGACACTGATGGGCACTGAGAGGTAGCACTGAGAAGTGGCAGTAATGGGTGGCACTGATGGGTTGCACTGATGAGGTGGCACTGAGAAGTGGCAGTAATGGGTGGCACTGATGGGTGGCACTGAGAAGTGGCAGTAATGGGTGGCACTGATGGGTTGCACTGATGGGCAGTAAGAGGTGGCACTGAGAAGTGGCAGTAATGGGTGGCATTGATAGGTTGCACTGATGGGCACCGATGGTTGGCACTGATAGGCAGCACTGAAGGGCATTTATAGGTGGCACTGATAGGTGGAACTGATAGGTGGCACTGATGTGCACTGGTAGGCACTGGTAAGTGACACTGATAGACGGCACTGATCAGTGGCAATAATAATGAGGCATTGATGAGAATTGATTGGCAGCACTGGTGGGCATTGATAGGTGGCACTGGGGAGCACAGACAAGGCAGTGGCGGCTCTCTATGTGAAGGGCCGATGTCCCTCTAACAGAAGACGGTGATCAGAGGTCCCCAGGGCCCCGGATGGCTACCCCCGTTTTTGTTTTTATAAAACAAAACATTTTTATTTATTTTTTTATATATTTATTTTTTGTTTGTTTTTATTAAAGGGCCCAGAGGTCCCCAGGGCCCCGGATGGCTACCCCCCTTTTTTTTAATAATTTTTTATATATATATATATATTTTTTCTTTTATTTTTGTAAGGGGCTCAGAGGTCCCCAGGGCAACCCCCCCCCCCACTTCTCGATTCACGCCCCCCAGTTCTCAATTAGCGGTGGCACCCCCCCACTTCTCAATTTGAGGCGGCAGCATCCCCCCCCGGTTCTTTGCTCCAGGGGGCCCATGCCTGAAGCTGTGTAAGGGGCCCCATAATTCCTGATGGCGGCCCTGGATACTAGGGTACCCGTAGTCCACCAAGCCAAAAACAGGTGGACCTCATTCTTCAGGGGACCTGTCAAGGCAAGGTTGACCCACGTAGAATGGTGGGATTCCCACCAAGGGAGACCCCATGGGAGGCCGAGGACCAGACGATGAGGCCACGTGACAAGTCTGAGGACCTATGGGGAGACCCCATGGGAGGTCGAGGACCAGACTATGAGGCCACGTGCCCCCCCAAGACTTTCAGGACAAGTCTGAGGACCTACACCCTACTAATCAGGGGTGCGTTAAGTTCGTAGTGCTGTCAAAAAGTTCAAAATAAATGATAAATGCCGTGGGTGCCAAAGTGCTAGACTATTCTGATATTGCCCACACCGACAATTTGCAATAGCAAGCAGCTTGCAGCTATCCTCCCCTCCCCCCAAGCAGAATCTCATGCTCATGGGGTCACAGAGGTTCCCAGATATTCCGATCATAAATACTTAATTAAGCCGATCTCATCAACAGTTCTATCAGGGCAAAAAAGGACAAAGTTAATTAGAAATCATTTTATCACCCCTCGCCTTCCTCTCCTGTAATAGGTACAGCGATATTTTTTCTGTTATGAGCGCCGGGCCGCGCTGCACGCTCACGCTCTCTCTCTCTCTCACACCCCGAGGCTTCTGGGAAAGATTAGTCAATAACCACAAAAAAAAAAAAAAATCATCTGGTTGGCGTGCAATAAAAATGCACATTATCACCGGTCATTTATAATGAAATTATATATAAGCCCAGCGCGGGCCCTAATGGATACCATAAAATGACAGGCGCGGGCCGCGCGGCGAGATGTGCCGAGGATCCGGGAATGAATTCTCCAATAACGTGACATTAAAAATAAAACTCGGGCCGGAGCTGCGAGGCAGATTAATCCTCCAGGATCTCGGAGGAATAATTAGACCTGAATGGGGTGAAGAGCTTCTTAAAAAGGATATTCGGGATAGGGGAGGGGCCTGGAAAGAAGGTCAGGTCACCCGCGGCGGTAGGAGAGAGCTTATAATCCCTTAATGAGACTTATCCTGGCCTGAGAGTGAAGATGTGTGGAAACCGCTACTGCAGGCTCCAGTGCCGTCAACCCCCTCATCATGTCTCAGTCTGGTGGCGGTGCGTCCATAAAGGGCGCAGGGGCGCCGCCACCCCCCCCCCCCTCTCCTGGCACTGCTCTAATCACCATAGATAGATTCATAGATTAGGGCAGGGACTGATGTGAATGTATAATATATATGTAAAGCGCTGCGTAAATTGACAGCACTAAAGAAGTATCTGTAATAAATAAATAAATAAATCTCAGAGTTCAGCTTTAAGAATAATTGGAATACCAGCAAGACCTCACTCTTGTCGACCTGATTTACTGCAGAAAAGTTATTCAAGCGCAACGCAATTATTTTTCCCCCTCCCCCCCCCTTTCGTGAACAGCGGGCAACGGTGGGAAAGGTGTATTATATATCCAACATATACTTAACGACTCTGTGGGGAGACGGTTCCCCATCCGCCGGCGGTATCTGGAGCATCGCTGAGCTTCCGCGTCTATAGAAGCGCTTTGAGCGACCCAACCTAGATTCCAGAGACAGAAATTGATGGTGTAGACGCCGAGCCGGGGACAAGCGCATCAACAAAGTCATGGCAGGGGGGGCGATATTTTGGAGAGTGGGTGCCATAGGAAAGACGTATGGGGTAATTTATATGCAGAGAAATTAGACCAGGTTTCTAGGCCAAATGATGGAAAATTGAAACACAGTATATATATATATATATATATATATATATATATATATATATATATATATATATATATATATATATATATATATATATATATATATATATAAAGATTATATATAATCAGGGCTTTTTTTTCTCAGAGAATAGGTGCAGGAACTCCCTACTTCCGTGTCACCTGTTGTGTCCACCCCCTACCCACCTCCGAGCACCATTCCTTGGTTCAACTCCCTACCCACCTCCGAGCACCATTCCTTGGTTCCACCCCCTACCCACCTCCGAGCACCATTCCTTGGTTCCAACCCTCTACTTACCTATGAGCACCATTCCTTGGTTCCACCCTCTACCCACCTCCGAGCACCATTCCTTGGTTCCAACCCTCTACTTACCTATGAGCACCATTCCTTGGTTCCACCCTCTACCCACCTCCGAACACCATTCTTTGGTTCCATTCCCTACCCACCTCCGAGCACCATTCTTAGGTTCCATTCCCTACCCACCTCCGAGCACCATTCTTTGGTTCCATTCCCTACCCACCTCCGAGCACCATTCTTAGGTTCCATTCCCTACCCACCTCCGAGCACCATTCTTTGGTTCCATTCCCTACCCACCTCCGAGCACCATTCTTAGGTTCCATTCCCTACCCACCTCCGAGCACCATTCTTTGGTTCCATTCCCTACCCACCTCCGAGCACCATTCTTTGGTTCCATTCCCTACCCACCTCCGAGCACCATTCTTAGGTTCCATTCCCTACCCACCTCCGAGCACCATTCTTTGGTTCCATTCCCTACCCACCTCCGAGCACCATTCTTAGGTTCCATTCCCTACCCACCTCCGAGCACCATTCTTAGGTTCTATTCCCTACCCACCTCCGAGCACCATTCTTTGGTTCCATTCCCTACCCACCTCCGAGCACCATTCTTTGGTTCCATTCCCTACCCACCTCCGAGCACCATTCTTTGGTTCCATTCCCTACCCACCTCCAAGCACCATTCTTTGGTTCCATTCCCTACCCACCTCCGAGCACCATTCTTTGGTTCCATTCCCTACCCACCTCCAAGCACCATTCTTTGGTTCCATTCCCTACCCACCTCCGAGCACCATTCTTTGGTTCCATTCCCTACCCACCTCCAAGCACCATTCTTTGGTTCCATTCCCTACCCACCTCCGAGCACCATTCTTTGGTTCCATTCCCTACCCACCTCCAAGCACCATTTCTTGGTTCCACTCCCTACCCACCTCCAAGCACCATTTCTTGGTTCCACTCCCTACCCACCTCTCAGTAATGGATTCAGGACCATGTATCAATTTGTGGTGCTAAATGTATTTTTTTTTTTTTTTTTTTTTTAAGATTCTGTCAAATTTTTTTATTTCTTTTTTCTTCTTCTTCTTCTTCTTCTTCTTCTTCTTCTTCTTCTAACATTCGACAGACACCATAAGCCTTCAATGACAGATTCGACCTTAATTTGGATTTTCGGACGAATGCATTTTTTTAACGAAAAACAAAATAAATAAAAACGAATTTCGGGAGTAACTAAATACATTTATTTTTCGGACGAAAATGAAATTACGAAACAAAATATTTCTAAAATGAGGTGCCTCAGCTTATATTCGGGTCGGCTTATATACGGTATATATATTTTTTGGGATAAGTATTATAGCAAAAAGTAAAAAAATTATTTGTCTCTCTTAGTTTGTTTATAGCGCAAAAAAAAAAAAAACGCAGAGGTGATCAAATACCACCAAAAGAAAACTTTATTTGTAAGAAAAAAAGTACATCAATTTTGTTTGGGTGCCACGTCGCACGACCGCGCAATCGTCAGTTAAAGCGACGCAGTGCCGAATCGCAAAAAAATGGCCCGGTCATTAAGGGTTCAGATTCTCCCGGTCCTTAAGAGGTTAAAGTGAAGTCACTTTAAGATATTGAGAGGAAATTGGCTCCAGTCCTCCAAATCAGGTCATGAAAAACTGCAGGAATAAACTCTGAGGCCTCGTACACACGACAGAGTTTCTCAGCAGAATTCACCGAGAAACTCGGTCAAAACCCGGATTCTGCCGAGAAACTCTGTCGTCTGTACAGTTTTGGCTCGATGGAGCCGCCGAGGAACTCGACGAGAAAATAGAGAACATGTTCTCTATTTTCTCGTTGTCCTCGTTGTTCTATAGGAGAAGGCGGCCCGCCGAGCTCCTCGGCGGCTTCATCCCAAAACTCGACGAGGAACTCGACGTGCCAAGCACGTCGAGTTCCTCTGTCGTGTGTACGGGGCCTGAGAGATAAAACATGGGAGTGAGATTAGAAGAGACAAAGGATCTATGTACTGATCTGCCTGTAACAACAAGTAGCAGATTATCCAAACGCTCCAGTATATGGTCTCCCCCCAGCGTGATATTTGCTGATACATTTGTGCCACTGGGTTTAAAATCTTAAAGCACAATCCTAGTCAGGGGCCCAGATTCAGCTAGAATTGCGCGATATTTGCGGGGGAGCAGGGCACGATTTTGCCCTGCGCCCCCCGCAAATATTTTGCACTGCCCTCGATTCACGGAGCAGTAGCTCCGTGAACTGCGAGGGCGCGCCGGCAAAATTGCCCGGCGTAAGCGCGCGCAAGTTAAATGATCCCGCCGGGGGCGGGAATCATTTAAATTAGGCGCGCTCCCGTGCCGAGCGTACAGCGCATGCTCCGTCGGGAAACTTTCCCGACGTGCATTGCGGCAAATGACGTCGCAAGGACGTCATTTGCTTCAAAGTGAACGTGAATGGCGTCCAGCGCCATTCACGAAGCACTTACGCAAACGACGTGAAATTCAAATTTCACGTCGCGGGAGCGGCGGCTATACTTTAGCATTGGCTGCGCCTGCTATTAGAAGGGGCAGCCTTGCGCTAAAGTTGCCGTACAGAAACTCCGTACCTGGCTTGCGCGGGGCCCGCGCAAGTTTGTGAATCAGTTGGTAGTATGCAATTTGCATACTACACGCTGATCACAATGGGAGCGCCCCCTAGCGGCCCCCGCAAGAATGCAGCCTAAAATCTGTGAGGCATAAGTGCCTTATGCCGCACAGATTTTAGGCTGCAGTTGGTGTAACGAGGTTCCTGAATCAGGAGCCCTCGTTACACCGGAGCAAGTAAGCAATTGCGCCGTGTAACTTATGGTTACACGGGCGCAATTGCTTCTTGAATCTGGGCCAGGGATTAAAATTACTGAGTTAAATGCCGATGCTATCTGTAAGATGTTTGTTTCAAATGGAGAAAAAACTATGAATGCAATTTATACACTGGGGGAGAAACCTCTGAGGGGGGGGGGGGGAGACCTAGGATGGAAAAGGACCTAGGGGCCCTAGTAGATGATAGGCTCAGCAATGGCATTCAATGCCAAGCTGCTGCTAACAGAATATTGGCATTAAAAAGGGGAATAACTCCAGAGATAAAACGATAATTCTCCCGCTCTACAAGACTCTGGTCCGGCCGCACCTGGAGTATGCCGGACAGTTCTGGGCACCAGTCCTCAGTAGGGATGAGCCGAACACCCCCCTGTTCGGTTCGCACCAGAACTTGCGAACACACCAAATGTTCGTGTGAACTTTAGAACCACGTTAAAGTCTATGGGACTCGAACATTTGATATCTAAAGTGCTAATTTTAAAGGCTAATATGCAAGTTATTGTCCTAAAAAGTGTTTGGGGACCTGGGTCCTGTCCCAGGGGACATGAATTAATGCAAAAAAAAAGTTTTAAAAACGCCCGTTTTTTTAGAAGCAGTGAATTTAATAATGCTAAAAGTGAAACAATAAAAGTGAAATATTCCTTTAAATTTCGTACCTAGGGGGGGTGTAAAGTCAGCATGTGAAAAAGCGCATGTTTCCCGTACATAGAACTGTCCCTGCACAAAGTGTCATTTCTGAAAGAAAAAACAACATTTAAAACCGGACTTGCGGCTCTAATGAATTGTCGGCTCTGGCAATTCAGAGAGGATTCATTCATTAAAAAAAAAATAGCGTGGGGGTCCCCCCAAATTCAATTACCAGGCCCATCTGGTCTGGTATGGATATTAAGGGGAACCCCGCCATCAGTTAAAAAAAAAATGATGTGGGGTTCACCCCAAATATCCATTCCAGACCCTTCAGGTCTGGTGTGGATTTTAAGGGGAACTCCACCCCAAATTTAAAAAAAAAATGGCGTGGAGTTCCCCCAAAAATCCACACCAGACCCCTTATCCGAGCACGTTAACCTGGCCGGCCGCAGAAAAGAGGGGGGACAGAGTGCGCCCCCCCCTCTCCTGAACCGCACCAGGCCACATGCCCTCAACATGGGGAGGATGTCCCCATGTTGATGGGGACAAGGGCCTCATCCCCACAACCCTTGCCCGGTGGTTGTGGGGGTCTGCGGGCGGGGGGCTTATCAGAATCTGGAAGACCCCTTTAACAAAGGGGACCCCCAGATCCTGCCCCCCCCTATGTGAATTGGTAATGGGGTACATTGTACCCCTACCATTTCACAAAGGAAGTGTAAGTAGTTGGAAAAAACACACAGAAAGCATAAGAATTGCGATTCAGCCTACGTTGCATCCTCTGCTGTAATGGTATGGCTGTATTTACACGTGAAAACCAACCCTCGCCCACATGAAAAATGGCAATGCCCTGATCCGTAGCGGTGCCATAGCTGAGGTGGGAAGGCTCATGTAATGATATTTCAACAAATAAGCGTGAGTTCAATCGGAGGTACGACATGAGGGGCGACCTCTACTACTCAGATCTGTACATTTTCCCGAGCAGAGGGAGTAATTATCCAAGTGAAGGGTATTGTTAAGCACTTTACTTCGAGAAAAGCTCTACCAAACAATAATTACTCATTCCTGGAGTATCTTCAAGTAATTATTTCATGTGGGGAAAACATTGCCGCCCCCCCCCCCCCCCAACGAGGAGCAATACAAGCCTGCAATACAACATTGACGTGAAAAGAGTCAACTAATGCTTTGGCCGTGACACTGAAGAAGGTGGGTGTTAAAAAAAATTATGACCATGATGCCAAATAATATTGGATATCACATCCCTTATTCTTTAATTTAAAACTTTCTACAAGTCACTTATAGGCAGGTGCAATCTACTTTCATCATTGTAGGTGGCGCTCAACTGCAGCTTCATTGCAGAGGGAGAGGAAGTCAAGAGGAACATGGTTCCTCTATGGTTTCCTGGGTCACTAGGGAAGCTATCCGGTTGAATGCTACCACCCCATGTGACTCCAGTGGTCATCTTGGGCCAGGCTGAGTCTATTTAGGACCCTGGCTCCCGGACTTGGCTTGCATGTCATGTATGGGTAGTGTAGGGACAGATCACCCATCTGCCAGGGAAAGTGATTAGCAGTAGGGAGAGGTTCCAGATGAGTAGGGAAAGGATAGGTAACTACCGCCATTCCCCCCTCTCTCCCCTCTCCCACTACCGGAACCCCCCCTCTGTTCCTTGACTTAGCACAGGGTTGCAGGTTGTGGCCTCTCGCAGGCCTGGGAGTGGCCCTCTCCTTTGCCCTGCATTTTGGTCCACTATTCCATCCGGCCACTTTCCCTTACATCACAATGCACCCCCCCCCCCTTTCCTTATGCTTCTGCTGGGAAGAAGCTGGATGCATTTGCTTGAAAGCAGAAAGTAGGGGTCTGGACAGTGGCGGCTGGTGCTCAAAATTTATGGGGGGGGGCGCAAACGAAAAAAAAACAATTGCAGCCTCACTGTGCCCATCAAATGCAGCCACTGTGCCATCAATTGTCATCACTGTGCCATCAATTGTCATCACTGTGCCATGCCATCAAACGCAGCCACTGTGCCATGCCATCAAACGCAACCACTGTGCCATGCCATCAAATGCAGTCACTGTGCCATGCCATCAAACGCAGCCACTGTGCCATCAATTGTCACCATTGTGCCATGCCATCAAACACAGTCACTGTGCCATGCCATCAAACACAGCCACTGTGCCATCAATTGTCATCACTGTGCCATGCCATCAAACACAGCCACTGTGCCATGCCATCAAATGCAGTCACTGTGCCATGCCATCAAACACAGCCACTGTGCCATCAATTGTCACCACTATGCCATGCCATCAATTGTCACCACTGTGCCATCAATTGTCACCACTGTGCCCATTAATTGTCGCCACTGTGCCATCAATTGTTACCACTGTAGGGGCATGAGCAGAAAGATAGGACTTTCCGCAGCCAGAAAAGCATTCTGTGATTGTGATTCAGCCTACAATACACCAACAATGGGGCACAATTCCTCCCAATCACACCAACAATTGGGAAAAGGGATACCAATGATGGGGTACAATTCCTACCATTGACACCAACGATGGGGCACAACTCCTCCCACTGATGTTGGGCCATTTTCTACTCCCAGTGGCCACAGTCTGGCCCCCCTAATGATGTCTCAGAGACAGTAAACTGGCCCCCTGTTTGGAAAGTTCGGAGACCCCTGCTGTAAAGGCATGGCTGTATTTAACAACAATAGGGATTGTAGGACCAACCATCGTCCACCTAAAGCGTTACAACGCCCTGATCTGCAGCCTCGTCATGGCCGGGGTGGGAAGGCTCGTGTAATGATATTTTAACAAATATGTTGGATTTCTCCGTTCCATCGGACATGAGTTGCGAGCTCTACTACGCAGACCTGTTCATTTTCCCGAGCAGAGGGAGTAATTATCCAAAGTGAAGGATATTGTTAAGCGTTTTACTTTGAGTAGAGATCTAACAAACAATAATTACACATTCCCGGAGTGTCTTCCAGCAATTGTTTCATGTGGGGAAAACTGCGCACCCCTCAGTGAAGAGCAACATTGACCTAGAAAAGGGGTCAACTACTACCTTGGCTGTGACACAAGAAGAACACTCAACCCTGTCCCTATTTAAATTTCCCCATTGAATTAAATATGCATTTAATGTATTTTTTGCCTGTCAAAGCATGCCTGTAAAAAGCCTCTCTTGTGTAGACATCCAAAATCCTTGAGACTGCCGCCATCTTGGATGTGATGTTGGCAGCCCCACCAGACTCAAAGCGGTTACTCAAGTAAGCTCAAGATGAGTGTAACTCCTCCCCTGGCAGCTACATTGTCAGAAGAATTATCAAGTCAGCCGCCGTCCTGTGCACATGCGCGGTGGAACAGCGCTTCCGACGCAAGCTCGGAAACAATTCAACGCATGCTCGGAAGTATTGAACTTCATTTTCTCGGCTCGTCGTAGTGTTGTACGTCACCGCGTTCTTGACGGTTGAAAGTTCAGAGAACTTTTGTGTAACGGTGCGTATGCAAGCCGAGCTTGAGCGGAATTCCATCGGAAAAACCTTGGATGAAAATCCGATCGTGTGTACGCGGCATTATAGCTACTAGCGTGCTTCTGTCCGTACTCAACCGAACTGTAAAGCCATCAAATGGGTCGGTGTCACGGCTGGTGTCCAACTACCCTGACCATTGCAAATCCCAAATGTAGTCCCTTCATTGATACCCATAGGCAGGCCCGGACTGGGACAAAAAATAGGCTTCGCGACGGCGGTTAATGATGGGATGTGGGGTTCCAGCACCTTGTACCTCTTGACCCCTTTACATTACACAGCACCCTGCACCTCTGGACCACTTTACATTACACAGCACCCTGCACCTCTGGACCACTTTACATTACACAGCACCCTGCACCTCTGGACCCCTTTACATTACACAGCACCCTGCACCTCTGGACCACTTTACATTACACAGCACCCTGCACCTCTGGACCCCTTTACATTACACAGCACCCTGCACCTCTGGACCCCTTTACATTACACAGCACCCTGCATCTCTGGACCCCTTTACATTACACAACACCCTGCACCTCTTGATCCCTTTACATTACACAGCACCTTGCACCTCTTGATCCCTTTACATTACACAGCACCCTGCACCTCTGGACCCCTTTACATTACACAGCACCCTGCACCCCTTGATCCCTTTACATTACACAACACCCTGCACCTCTGGACCCCTTTACATTACACAGCACCCTGGACCTCTGAAACCCTTTACATTACACAGGACCCTGCACCTCTGGACCCCTTTAAATTACACAGCACCTCTGGACCCCTTTACATTACATATCACCACACCTCTGGACCCCTTTACATTACACAGCCCCCACAGTTTGTTACACAGACACCCCCTAACAGTTCTGGACCCCCCTGCATGTTACACAGACCTCCCTACAGTACAGACCCCCTCCCTAGTCCCTACAGTGCAGACCCCCTCCCTACAGTGCAGACCCCCTCTAAAATACAGACCCCCCCTACATTACAGACCCCCTCTACAATACAGACCCCCCCCTATTACAGCCCTCCTCTACAATACAGCCCATACAGACCCCCCTACATTACAGACGTGACCTGCGGGCCATCGCGGGCCGTCCGGGCCGGGCCTGCCCATAGGGGTTGATTTACTAAAACTGTGAAAAATCTGGTGCAGTTGTGCATGGCAGCCAATCAGCTTCTTACTTCAGCTTGTTCAATTAAGCTTAGACAAAAAATAAATAAAACTGGAAGCCGATTGGTTACTGTGCAGAGCTGCCCCAGATTTTTTGCATTCTCCAGCTTTAGTAAATCTCATTATGTAGCAGAAATTGTGGTAATGGTGGAAACTCTCCATCCTCTCATCTGGAAACATTGTTATTTGCCATGACAGCAAATTATCTTCAGAAATGGCAGCCAATGAGCGGAATGCATTCATTAAGGGGGCTGTCTAGTATTTTGAAGGATGACATCAGATCTGTCTCCCGTCCGGATGCTCCTCTGATAACCATTAGGCCCCTCTCACTTTGTGGAAGGCCCAGGAGGTTAGACGATGGCGGAGTCTGCTGTCACAGCGATATTCCGAGGTGCTGCTGCTGACGGCCATTTGTGTCTGTCACGCCGAACGTTCTCCAGCGTTGCCATGGTGACAAACAAGACCACAAGCGCCCCGCCACTTACAATCTTTTATCTTGACTGCAGAGCCTCCAATTAAAAGGAAAGGAAGAGTATTTTGTGAGCTCATCATCCTAGACTCCGGCATTGCCATAGGAAGCTCTCTATGGAGCCGGTTCACAAATCTCCGCTGCGGCTCTGGGGGGAATTGGCACAGGGGCCCTGTGCGACTCTTGGCCCGTTTCAGGTCCGAATGCAGCCAAAAATTGGGGGGCTGAATTCAGACTTGAAACACTGAAAGGGGGCGCACCGGACCCCTGCTGTGAGCCGCACGCGAAGATATGGATGCACCACCACTGGTTAACACTAAGGCTGCATTCACACCTTGGCGTACCAAATCGCGGCGTTTTGTCCGGCGAATTGCGGCAACAAATTGCAGCGTTTTGTACCGCGATTTGCGGTGACAAAACGCTACGACTGTGAATGCAGCTTACCCCCAGGTCCACATCTCCTATGCCGAACGCCGAAAGCTGCCTGAAAAAAAGGTCCGGGACTTGTTTTCAGGCGGCAGGCGTATGGCGTGGAGATGTGAACCATCTCCATAGAGGGCAATGTAAAATCATCCCTCCAGCGTCTAAGGGGCTGCTGCGGCGTCGCGCTTCAGGCGTATATACGCCTAGGTGTGAACAGAGCCTAAGGGTCGCATGGGTGTCACCCCCTCTCCTGGCACCGCTCTGTCACCAATAGATAGATTCATGCCTATCAGGCGTCCAATCATAGCAGAGGATGGGAAGAGGGGGGCGGGAGAAGAGATCGAGGAGCGCGGAGGACATCCCAGACGTGACCCGCTGCCCCACCGAGACAAGGTAAGTGCCAGGCTAGGGGGATTCACGCTGGCAGTATTTGATGGGCACAGTAGCGGCAATTGATGGGCATTAGGGTTACCACCTGTCCAGGATTCACCCGGACAGTTCGGGTTTGGAATCATTTGTCTGGGTTTCAGTCCACCTGAAGCTCGGACACATTATTCAGACAAGAATGTGGCTCAGAATAGGGCTTGACAGGAAGGTGAGGGGGCACTATGTGCGCCGCATTACTATTCTCTTTGGAGTGCCCAAAGGTGTCCCAGGTCTGTTTACAATCCTATAGTGTATATTGAAAAAACAAAATTGCGGTGCGCCGCTAAAGTGTTCGGATGTGGCAACCCTAATGGGCATAGTGGCAGCAGTTGATGGGCACAGTAGAGGCAATTTATGGACACACTGGCAGCAGTTGATGGGCACACTGGCAGCAGTTGATGGGCACAGTAGCGGTAGTTGATGGGCACACGGGCAGCAGTTGATGGGCACAGTAGCAGCAGTTGATGGGCACACTGGCAGCTGATGGGCACACTGGAAGCAGTTGATGGGCACAGTAGCGGAAATTGATGGGCACACTGGCAGCAATTGATGGGCACACTGGCAGCAATTGCTGGGCCCGGTAGCAGAAACTGATGGGCACACTGGCAGCAATTGATGGGCACACTGGCAGCAATTGATGGGCACAGTAGCAGAAACTGATGGGCACACTGGCAGCAATTGATGGGCACACTGGCAGCAATTGATAGGCACAGTGGCGGCAATTGATGGGCACATTGGTAGCAATTAATAGCACAGTGGCTGCAATTGATGTTTTTTTTTTTTTTTCAGTTTGTTTGCACCCCCCAAAAAAAATTCGAGCACCAGCCGCCACTGCAGGTGACAGCGAGATACTGGGGATATATTACATGGGGCTAGTAGGGATCACTGCTATTATCTCTTTACATAGCAATGTTTCCACTACAGACTATTGGGGTGGTCCAAGGGCTATACAAAAAGCACCAAAGGGCCACATGTGTGCCAGTTGGCCACCAGGGCTGTAGAGTTATGATCATTTAAGATTGCGTATTCCGATTTTGCGACAATTCAACCCCTTATACAACTTCTACTTCCCCTGACAATCCCCCTCCTCGTGAAATAGCGTTACGTCCGCACTCCGATACAGAACTGCTTTGACATTCACCTCCCAAAATGTCTTTCTGGGCCGTGTACGGGTGACAGGTCCTCTTGCTGCTCCAACCAGCAGACTTTCCTAATGATCACACCAGCTCCTGATCAGGGCCGCCATCAGGGGGGTACAGGCAGTACACCTGTAAGGAGCCCGGAGGTCTCCACAGGGCCCCAGATGACAACCCCCACCCTTATTTATTTTTTATAAAATAAAAGATTTTTTTAAATATATTTTTATTTTGTTTTTTATTAAAGGGACAATTTTTTTCTTTTTTTTTTTAGAGGTCCGGAGGTCCCCAGGGGCCCGGATGACAACCCCCCTTTTTTTCATATTTTTTTATTAAAAAAATATATATTTTTATATATATATACATATATATATATATATATATATATATATATATATATATATATATATATATATATATATATATATATATATAAATAATATTATTTATTATTAAATGGCAACCCCCCCCCTTTTTTATATAAAACATATATATTTTTTTATATTATTTTATTTCTTTTTTTTTCTTTTTATTGATTTTTATATATATTATATATATATATTGTTTTTGTTGTTTGTTATTAAAGGGCTAAGATGTCCCCAGGGCCCCATGTGGCAAACCCCCCCCCCTTTTTTTTTTATAAATGTTTATTTTATTTCTTTTGTTTTTATATTTTTTATTTTTTTTATTAAAGGGCCCAGAGGTTTTTTATAAATGTTTATTTAAATTTTTTAAATATATTTTTTTTATTTATTTTTTATTAAAGGGCCCAGAGGTCCCGGATGGCAACCCCCCTTTTTTTGTAATTTCTATTCATAAAAAAAAAAAAAAATATTAAAGGGCCCAGAGATCCACAGGGCCCCAGATGGCAACCCCCCTTTTAAAAAAAAAAAAAATATATATATATTTTATATACATTTTTTATTTCTTTTTTTTAAAGGGCCCCCTCCCCCGCTTCTCAATTTGCGGAAAGAAGCCCCCCCCGCTTCTCAATTTCAGGTGGCAGAAACACCCCCCCCCCCCCCCCGAGTTCGCTGCTCCAGGGGGCCCATGCCTGAAGCTGTGTAAGGGGCCCCATAATTCCTGATGGCTGCCCTGCTCCTGATATCTAGCAAAACAGACTTTTTTTAAGAACGTCGTTCCCCATCATCTAAAGCTCGGAATTTGTCTGGACTGCAATGAAAGGCCAACATTCCCCACCGCTCGGCTGGAAGCCGGCTTGGCGCATTTCCTGTGCGTGCCGCTCAATTTTCTATCGCTAAAGGGCAGCCGAATCCGAGGGAGAATCTCACATTATGTTTCATTTACAGGCAGCACATTAAACCTGTCCGGGCCGCGGAAAAAATGTATTTTCTATTTTCTCGCCGCAAAGCGGCAGGTGAAATAAATATTAGGCGAATGTTCAATGGCCGGCAGATCTTGTGTTGGTTGGGTGCTGCCAGCTGAGGTGCCAGGCGGCTCAGGAGGTCTCGGCAGGAGGAAATGAGATTGGTTTTATGGATTGTGCAAATTTAAGTCGCAGAACCTTCCCGTCTATCGCTTGTCTGCCGTTATTTTCCAGACGTTTTAACCACTTCCATACCGCGCCTATTCTGACCACTTCCCTCCTACATGCAAAAATCATGATTTGTTTGCTAGAAAATTACTCAGAACCCCCCAAACATTAAGGGCTAGATTCAGAGAGAGTTACGCCGGCGAATCAGTAGATACGCCGTCGTAACTCTGAATCTACGCCGTCGTAAATTTAAGTGTATTCTGGAAACCAGATACACTTAAATTAGGCTAAGATACGAGCGGCGTAAGTTTCTTACGCCGTCGTATCTTAGGCCGGGTACTCACGACCAAACATGTATGGTGAAAGCGGTCCGTCGGACCGTTTTCACCATACATGTCTGCCAGAGGGCTTCTGTACGATGGTTGTACACACCATCGTACAGAAGTCCGCGCGTAAACAATACGCGGGGCGTGTCCGCGGTGTCGCCGCGTCGATGACGCGGTGTCGCCGCGACAATGACGCGGCGACGTGGGCGGCCCGCCTTTAAAATGCTTCCACGCATGCGTCGAAGTCATTCGACGCATGCGAGGGACGGCGGGCGCCTGGACATGTACGGTAGGTCTGTACTGACGACCGTACATGTCCGAGCGGGCAGAATTCCAGCGGACTGTTTTAAAACAAGTCCAGGAATATTTGTCTGCTGGGAAAAGGCCCGGCGGGCAAATGTTTGCTGGAATTCGGCCCGCTCGCGCCCACACACGACCAAACATGTCTGCTGAAACTGGCCTGCGGACCAGTTTCAGCAGACATGTTTGGTCGTGAGTACGGGGCCTTAGTTGCACATTTGCCCTGGCCGCTAGGTGGCGCTTCCGTCGTTTTCGGCGTAGAATATGCAAATGACCTAGATACGCCGATTCACAAATGTACGTACGCCCGGCACTATTTTAGGCTTTTTCGGCGTAAGGTTACTCCTGCTATTAGGAAGCGTACGCAATGTTAAGTATGGCTGTCGTTCCCGCGTCGAAATTTGAAAATGTTACGTCGTTTGCGTAACTCGTCCGTGAATGGGGCTGGACATAATTTAAGTTCACGTTGAAACCAATGACGTCCTTGCGGCGTACTTTGGAGCAATGCACACTGGAAAATCCCATGGACGGCGCATGCGCCGTTCGGGAAAAACGTCAATCACGTCGGGTCACCAAGAATTAACATAAAACACACCCCCTCATCCTCATTTGAATTAGGCGCGCTTATGCCGGCCCCATTTACGCTATGCCGCCGTAAGTTAGGAGGCAAGTGCTTTGTGAATACAGCACTTGCCTCTCTAACTTACGGCGGCGTATCGTAAATACGATGCGCGGCTCTACCTGAATCTAGCCCTATATATGTTTTTTTTAGCAGACACCCTAGGGGAATAAATGGCAGTCATTGCAACTTTTTATCTCGCACGGTATTTGCGCAATCATTTTTCAAATGACTTTGCAGGTTACAGTACAGAAAATTCATAAATCAACTTTTTATTTACTTGCAATGTGTTTTTGAACTTGCTAGTAGATGTTACTTCTCCTGGAAGGGGCAATTCTCTATCACAGCCCTCTCCCTCCTTGCAGCCTCAGGTCACAGCCCTTCTCTTTTCTGGGAATGTATAATTGCTGTCTGTGCTGGCCCAGCTCCTCCACCCCGTCCCTCCGCTATCTACATAACTGTATATGTAGCTCCTGGGGGGAGGAGCAAAGGAGAATACTATAGAGTGTCTTTTGGAGCGACAACTCTGAGTCTGCTGGGGCTGCTATATAGGTCTAAAGCAGTGGTCTCCATACTGTGGCCCGAGGGCCAGATGCGGCCCTTTTGCCTGCTTTTATCTACCACGGGTAGGAGACCACATGTAGAATTGGGTAGGAGACTACAATTGTTAGAAAGGGGTGGGAGCAGGGCTTTTTTTCAGCAGGAACTAGGGGGAACTCAGTTTCCACCTCTGGCTCAGGTCTTCTGCTCCCTGATCACCACTATCACTTGACAACACAGAAGTCCAGCTTCTTCGTTTACAAGTTATAGCTTATCTTCCAGTAGCTCCCACAAGTCAGATCTCCTGAGCAGATCCCACTGGGTGCAGGACAGGGGCAAGGGATATACTGAACAGGTGCCCAGGGTTCAGTGCAGTCATGGGCGGTAGGGGAGCGTATGGTAGGCTGCACCCACTGTAGTCTCCATTTATTCCCTGGTGACCAGTTGTTGATGCTCCTACTGCATGATCTCCCTTGTAAGTGTCTGTAGTATAGTCTAGTAAGATGGGAGGTACTACAGCCAGATGGGTGCTTCAGCTTAATATTGCAACAAAGGTAAGACACGTGGCAAATGGTGATGTTTTTAAGGAGGAGGGAGAAGATGAGGGCAGTGGAGGGAGGGGTTGTATGCAGCAGAGCTACTATTTGATGCCGGTATGTGTGTGTGGCGGGCATGGTTGAGTTCCTGCACCTATTCTCTGAGAAAAAAAGCCCTTGGTGGGAGACTACCAAGGGTAGAAGACTACTACATGTAGAATTTGGTAGAAGACTACAGTTGTTAGGAAGGGGTAGGAGACCATCACAGGTAGGAGTAGGTAGGAGACTATGGATAGGAGTCAGTAGAAGACTACCATGAGTAGGAGAGGTAGAAGACCACCATGGGTATGAGTTGGTAGAATACTACCATGGGTAGGAGTGGATAGGAAACTACCATGGGTAGGAGACTACTATGGATAGGAGTGGAGAGGAGACAACCATGGCTGAGAATGGGTAGAAGACTAACATGAGTAGGAGTGAATAGGATAGAAGAGGAGACTACCATGGGTGGGAGTCGGTAGAAGACTACCATGAGTAGAAGTGGGTAGGAGGCCACCATGGATAGGAGTTGGTAGAATACTATGATGGGTAGGAGTGGGTAGGAAACTACCATGGGTAGGAGACTACCACAGGTAGAATTGGGTAGGAGACTATCAAGGGTAGGAGTGGGTAGGGGACTACCAAGGGTAGGAGTGGGTAGGGGACTACCAAGGGTAGGAGGCCACCATGGGTAGGAATTGGTAGAATACTATGAAGGGTAAAAGTGGGTAGCAAACTACCATGGGTAGGAGACTACCACAGGTAGAATTTGGTAGGAGACTTGCTAGGAAGGGGTGGGAGACATCCATGGCTGGGAGTGGGTAGAAGACGACCATGGATAGGGGTGGAGAGGAGTCTACCATGGCTGAGAATGGGTAGAAGACTACCATGAGTAGGAGTGGGTAGGAGACCACCATGGGTAGGAGTGAATAGGAAACTATCATGGGTAGGAGTGAATAGGAAACTATCATGGGTAGGAGACTACTATGAATAGGAGTGGAGAGGAGACAACCATGGCTGGGAGTCGGTTGAAGACTACCGTGAGTAGAAGTGGGTAGGAGACTACCAAGGGTAGGAGTACACCATGGGTAGGAGTTGGTAGAATACTATGATGGGTAGAAGTGGGTAGGAAACTACCATGGGTAGGAGTGGGTAGGAGACTACCAAGGGTAGGAGTGGGTAGGAGTCTACCAAGGGTAGGAGGCCACCATGGGTAGGAGTTGGTAGAATACTATGATGGGTAGAAGTGGGTAGGAAACTACCATGGGTAGGATACTACCACAGGTAGCATTTGGTAGGAGACTACAATTGCTAGGAAGGGGTGGGACAGGGAGACATCCATGGCTGGGAGTGGGTAGAAGACGACCATGGATAGGGGTGGAGAGGACACTACCATGGCTGAGAATGGGTAGAAGATTACCATGAGTAGAAGTGGGTAGGAGACCACCATGAGTAGGAGTGGGTAGGAGACCACCATGGGTAGGAGTGAATAGGAAACCATCATGGGTAGGAGACTACTATGAATAGGAGTGGAGAGGAGACAACCATGGCTGGGAGTCGGTAGAAGACTACCGTGAGTAGAAGTGGGTTGGAGGCCACCATGGGTAGGAGTTGGTAGAATACTATGATGGGTAGAAGTGGGTAGAAAACTACCATGGATAAGAGACTACAATTGTTAGGAAGGGGTGGGACACTACCATGGGTAGGAGGAGTGGGTAGGAGACTACCAATGGTAGGGGACCATGACGGGTAGGAGTAGGTAGGAGACTACTATGGATAGGAGTGGGTAGGAGACTACCAAGGGTAGGGGACCATGATGGGTAGGAGTAGGTAGGAGACTACTATGGATAGGAGCGGGTGGTAGACTACCAAGGGTAGGGGACCATGATGGGTAGGAGTAGGTAGGAGACTACTGTGGATAGGAGCGGGTGGTAGACTACCAAGGGTAGGGGACCATGACGGGTTTGAGTAGGTAGGAGACTACTATGGATAGGATTGGGTAACAGACTACCACGGGTAGGAGAGGCCCGGCATCTATAAATAGAACATTTGCTGCAACCGCACATTTAGGTTACATCAGCGGCAGTAAAAAGGTCAGTCGTGTTCAATACACAGGAGGCATTTCCAGAGTCACCACAATCAACTTCACTGCCAGCAACACATTACACCTCCACACTGTACGCATGACTGTCATCATCGAGACATGAAAACAGGAGAGGGCCTGCGGGGAGATGGAGGGGCGGCAGCCTTACAGGAAACCAGCGACAGATGTGACTGGAGAGACTGGGGACTCTGGGACGCAAACACGCATAATTTGACAATCATTGCGCACAGCTAAGCTGGGAGCGGGGCGTCCCCAATTAGTCCTTTGTAGATGTGAAAGAAAAGAAAACATCACGGATTATTTTTTTGCGGCAGCTCCCGATATTCGCGGGACACTCCCGGCACCAAGAAATTCCACTGAACACCACTGACCTTTTTACATTATGATCCTCAATATCCACACATTGGCCCGGATTCAGAAAGGACTTACGACGGCGCATCTCCAGATACGCCGTCGTAAGTCCAAATCTGCGCCGTCGTATCTGTGCGCTTATTCAGGAACTGAGATACGCCTGAATTTTGCAAGACACGACCGACGTAAGTCTCCTTACGCCGTCGTATCTTGGGCGCATATTTACGCTGGCCGCAAGAGGCGCTTCCGTAGATTTATGCGTTGAATATGCAAATGACCTAGATACGCCGATTCACGAACGTACTTGCGCCCGTCGGATTTAGCTACGCCGTTTGCGTAAGGCGTATGTCCGGCGTAAGTTTACCCCTCATAAAGCAGGGGTAAGTCATGTTAAGGTATGGACGTCGGAAACGTCGGAACAGCGTCGGATTTTACGTCGTTTGCGTAAGTCGTACGTGAATGGGGCTGGGCGTAGGTTACGTTCACGTCGAAAGCATTGAGCCAACGTATCTTAGGGAGTATTTGCAACGTGATTCTGCGCATGCGCCGTTCGATCGGCCAAGCATTTACATGGGGTCACGCTTCATTATAATACAACACGCCAAACTGCCTTGCTACTTTGAATTACGCGTGCTTACGCCGGCCCATTGACGTTACGCCGGCGTACATAAGGTAGCAAGTGCTTTGTGAATACAGTACTTGCCTCTCTACATTACGTCGGCGTAGCGCATAGGAGATGCGCTACGCCCGCTCAAAGATACGACAATGTATCTGAATCGCGGCCAAAGGATACAAATCTACTATGCGAGGATCGAAAGCCTTTCCAATCACCACCGGCCGCCATTTTCCTGAAGACCAGAACAAACAAGAGGCCGATCTTTATCTGCCGATTGTTACATTTTCTGAAATACACATATTTCGATTGTGGTGTAGGATCTGGGCCTGCTGTCCCTCCATCACTTTCTTTCTTTTGCTTTCTTTCTCCCTTTGTTTTCCGCTCCATCCTTTGTTCATCTCAGCCTCTAACCACACCCCCTTTGAGTCGCGCCCCGTTAAGCCACGCCTAATATGTAGCTTAAACCCACGCCCATTTTTCCCAGCGGCGCACTTTGGCATGCCGCATTTTTATTCCCCCCCCCCCCTACTACGTCACCCAAACGAATGCCTCGCCCCCTAATTAAAAGACTCCGCCCACAGACAAAAAAGTGTCCTTATCATTTGTTTTTACAATGTTGGCAACTATGCTTCTTATGCCAGTTTATCACTCGAATTAAAAACCCTAAAAAGTACTCCTAGGGTCGGATTCAGATACCTCAGCGTATCTGTCCGGCCGGCGTAACGTATCCTAGATATGTTACACCACTCTAACTTTGGGCGCAAGTTCCGTATTCAGAAAGAACTTGCGCCCTCAGTTACGGCGGCATAACGTGTGTGGCTAATTCAAATGGGGATGTTGGGGGCGTGTTTTATCCAAATTTGGCTTGACCCCGTGTATTTCACGTTTTTTTTGAACGGCGCATACGCCGTTCGTGAAAACATCCCAGTGCGCATGCTCGAAAATCCGCCTCAAAACGTCATTGTTTTCGACGTGAACGTAAATTACGTCCAGCCGTATTCGCGAACGATTTACGCAAACGACGTAAACATTTCAAAACTCGGCGCGGGAACGACGGCCATACTTAACATAGGATACGCCGCACATACCCCTCATATAGCAGGGGTAACTTTACACCGGAAAAAGCCGAACGCAAACGACGTAAAAAAAAAAAGCACCGGGCGGTCGTTCGTTTCTGAATCGGCGTAAATACTAATTTGCATATTCTTCGCGTAAACAAACGGAAGCGCCACCTAGCGGCCGGCCTGAAATTGCAGCCTAAGATACGACGGTGTAAGACACTTACACCTGTCGGATCTTAGGAATATCTATGCGTAACTGATTCTCTGAATCAGGCGCATAGATACGACCGAGCGCACTCAGAGATACGACGGCGTATCAGGAGATACGCCGTTGTATCTCTTTCTGAATCTGGCCCCTAGACTGTTTTTTTTTGGGGGGGGAGGGGAAGGGAAAGAGTAAAAAAAAATGCTGGGCGCCTGGCTGCAATAGGACTGCATTTACCAGTGGCTCCCACAGGGGGCGCTAAAAAAAACGACTGGAAAGTTTTAATTTAAATGTAATTTATTGATAACAAGAAACACTTATTATTAGCAATTGTGTTTTTGCTTGCACTGCTTTTTTTTTTTATTCTTTTTTTTCTTTTTCCATTGTTCCCGGGGATTCTCGCAGACGTTTAATAAGATAGCAGTTAATAAATAATTAATGAACACAAAGCTTTAATATCCAGCGCACTCTTTGCCACCTGTGATCAAACAATTGCGGCTTTTAAAGACCCCTCCTGGGATTTCCCGGCAAAAGTGCCTCAGTGACCTAAATACTCGATTTATATTCATTGTGTTGTGTTGTTTTTTTTTTCTCCTTTGCGTTCTTTAAGCCCAACGCAGGGGAGCCGATCATCGCGGGCCTAGGCAGGCGCACCACAAGCTCTGCGTCTGAAGGCGTTTGGGAGATGAGAGTTATTTTGTCTCTTTCTGTAACTAGGAAACGGCAGATTGCAGAAAAGGAGAAAAAAAATAAAACGAGAAGCCGTAACAGAGAGACATCAAGAGCACTTTGTGCTTGGCGAAGATTCCGTTGCGAGCGGCAGATGTCTGCGCACATCTCTTTTTCCGGAAAGGATACAATTCAAGTTTTTTTTTTTTTTTTTTTAAAAGGCGAAGTATAAATCCTGTTTAGGGACAACTCTACGCTGCCTTTCAATTTTTTGTTATCTCTCGGAGGAAAACATACGGAGATATCTTTGAGCTCACAGACGCGGGAGTGATGTGGAGACACGCGCGGCGCCATTGTCAATTGGCCTCCATTTCCACCAACAACCCCGAGCGTCAGATTCCTCTTTGGAATGTTTGTTTCCCCCGAAAATGCCTTTGGTGTTTTCGAACTGATGCTTGTTACAACCCGATTGTGCCTTCTACTAAATAACGTACCGTATGTAATCGAGTATAAGCCGACCCGAGTTTAAGCCGAGGCACCTCATTTTACCACAAAAAAAATATGGGAAAACGTATTGACTCGAGTATAAGCCTAGGGTGTCCATCTGCATGCCTCACTGTGCCTTACTGTGCCCATGTGCATGCCTCTTTGTGTTCATGTTCATGCCTCACTGTGTCCATGCCTCACTGTGCCCATGTTCATGTCTCACTGTGCCCATGCCTCACTGTGCCCATGCCTCACTGTGCCCATGCCTCGACAGTGGTGATACAGTCACATTTTAACTTCGACCGCTAGCGGGGGTTAAAAGCGCGCCCCCCCAAGTTAAAATGTAAAAACACCCACTGTGCCCTCTGCATCTTTCAATATCTCTTTGTCACTACTGTGTACCCCCTCTCCACAACTGCACCTCTGGACCTCTGCACCTTTACATTACACAGCACCTCACAGCTCTGGACCCCTTTACATTACACAGCACCCTGCACCCCTTTACATTACACAGCACCTCACAGCTCTGGGCCCCTTTACATTACACAGCACCCTGCACCACTGGATCCCTTTACATTACACAGCACCCTGCATCACTGGACCCCTTTACATTACACAGCACCCTGCACCTATGGACCCCTTTACATTACACAGCACCCTGCATCACTGGACCCCTTTACATTACACAGCACCCTGCATCACTGGACCCCTTTACATTACACAGCACCCTGCATCACTGGACCCCTTTACATTACACAGCACCCTGCATCACTGGACCCCTTTACATTACACAGCACCCTGCATAACTGGACCCCTTTACATTACACAGCACCCTGAATCACTGGACCCCTTTACATTACACAGCACCCTGCATCTCTGGACCCCTTTACATTACACAGCACCCTGCACCTCTGGACCACTTTACATTACACAGCACCCTGCACCCCTTTACATTACACAGCACCCTACATCACTGGACTTCTTTACATTACACAGCACCCTGCATAACTGGACCCCTTTACATTACACAGCACCCTGCATCACTGGACCCCTTTACATTACACAGCACCCTGCACCTCTGGACCCCTTTACATTACACAGCACCCTGCATCACTGGACCCCTTTACATTACCCAGCACCCTGCATCACTGGACCCCTTTACATTACCCAGCACCCTGCATCACTGGCCCCCTTTACATTACCCAGCACCCTGCATCACTGGACCCCTTTACATTACCCAGCACCCTGCACCACTGGCCCCCTTTACATTACACAGCACCCTGCATCACTGGCCCCCTTAACATTACACAGTACCCTGCACCACTGGACCCCTTTACATTACACAGCACCCTGCATCACTGGACCCCTTTACATTACACAGCACCCTGCATCACTGGACCCCTTTACATTACACAGCACCCCTTTCCCTGGGGGGGGGGGTCATTTTCAGCACAAAAAAATGTGCTGAAAAACTCGGCTTATACTCGAGTATATACGGTAATTCTACACCAGTCATTGTTAACCAGTATTTCATAGAACCCTGAGGTTCCTCCAGAGGTTGGTTGGGGTTGCTTGAGCTGTAGGCCTCCTTTTTTATGGTTCCTGCATAAGTTCCTCTTGGCAAAATCAGCAGCATGACACCGATGATCTAATATCTGTCTGTAAGGGTGGCCAACAGGGGCGGAACCACCGCCATAGCGACCCATGGGACCCGCAGCCGTGTGGGGCCCGGTGAGAATGAGTGTTGGTGCGTCCATAAAGGGCGCAGAAGCGCCGGCCCCTCTCTCCTGCACTGCTCTATCACCATAGATAGATTCATGCATGAAACCCCCCCCCCCCCCCATGGTTTACACACCACGGTCTACCTGAGTATTGTTGGTGACCATGTCCATCCCTTTATGACTACAGTGACCCCATCTTCCGATGGCTCCTTCCAGCAGGATAATGTCACCATGTCACAAAGATCCAATCATCTCACTCATTACTTAATTGATATCCTGATCCAATCTCAGGGTTACCCATACGGCCGCCTGATCCAAATTACTATGGGTGAGACAAATGCAATTTATTTACAGACAAAATAAATTCCACATGCTCACCTCTGTCTCGATTCCAACAACAGGAAGGCCAAACCCATTTATTGGTCTTTTATAAACAATATGACATCACACACACAAGCACATCTGATAGGTTCACATTATACATTCCATACACAGGGGTAAGAAATGGAAGTACATGTTTGGGCATGCTGCCCTAGTCCAATCAGAGGTTTACACGAAGCAGAGAGTAGATTCAGCATAACAGTCCTCGTTACTTAAAAGTTCCTTCCAAAGTCACACAAGCTTTCAGGAGATCAGTGAAAAGCAATGAGGTCCCTGCACTCCAATTACCTCCATCGAATAGGGAACCTTTGGGATGCGGTGGAATCAAATCTGCAGCAACTGTGTGATGTCATCAGGTCACTGTGGAGGAAAATCTCTGAGGAACGTTCCCAACACCTCATTGTATCTATTCCACCAAGAATGAAGGCAAAAGGAGGGTCCAACCTGCTACTAGCAAGGTGTACCTAATAAAGTGGCCGGTGAGTGTGGTATCTCTAAGATCTTACACATTTCCTGTATTGGAAAGCGAGGCGCCTTGGTTCGCACCTTCATTAGTAAATGTCACCTGATTCGTCAGTACAGATGTCGCATACCTAGAGGTCTCAAATTAGTGATTTCACAACCGATTGTTAGCGGGTTGCACAGCGACACCCGAGACATACAACAGGAGGACCTTTCACACATGTGAGAGGAGTCTACCAATGTGACACACGCCGGGATAATGATATGTTGACAAGTGCGGGATTCATTACACGCATCATCATTTTATGCAAATTAAAGTGATTACAAGTCATTCACATCCTCCTGTAAACACGCCGGATAAACGCTTCCCAATCCAACGTTCCTTGAGAATTTTTCTTAAAGCCGAGGTTTTACCCGATTTTATTTTACTTTTCCCCGTTCCTCCTTTCCTGTATAGCAAAACACGCTATCAAGATTTTTTAATAAAACGTTTTTTGGTTTTTCACCACACCTAATTTTACACACAGTGGGCCGGATTCACGTAGAATCGCGTATCTTTGTGCGGGCGTAACGTATCCTATTTACGTTACGCCGCCACAACTTTGTCAGGCAAGTGCAGTATTCTCAAAGCAAAGTTGCGGCGGCGTAGCGTAAATAGGCCGGCGTAAGCACGCCTAATTCAAATGTGGAAGATGTGGGCGTGTGTTATGTAAATGTATTGTGACCCCACGTAAATTACGCTTTCTCCGAACGGCGCATGTGCCGTCCGTGAAAGTATCCCAGTGTGCATTGCTCCAAATTAACCCACAAGAAGCCAATGCTTTCGACGTGAACGTAAATAACGCCTAGCCCTATTCGCGAACGACTTACGCAAACGACGTAAAACGTGAAAAATTCGACGCTGTTCCGACATCCATACCTAACATTGGTATGCCTCATCTACGCCTCATAGAGCAGGGGCAACTTTACGCCGGAAAAAGCGTTACGTAAATGGCGTATCTGTACTGCGACGGCCAGGCGTACATTCGTGAATTGGCGTATCTAGCTGATTTACATATTTCTAGGCGTAAATCAGCGTACACGCCCCTAGCGGCCAGCTTAAATATGCAGTTAAGATCCGACGGCGTAGGAGACTTACTCTGGTCGTATCTTATACAAATTCTGGCGTATCTGATTCTTTGAATCAGGCGCCAAGATACGATGCCTCAGACTCAGAGTTACGACGGCGTATCTCCTACCTAAATCTGGGCCAGTGACTTCATAATTGGGTTTTAGAAAAATAAATTAAAGAATTATATATATGTATATATATATATAATTATTTTATAATTTTATATATATTCTTATCATTTTCCTTCCAATTCACAATTATGTGACACTTTGTGTGTCTCACATAAAATCCCAATAAAATACTTTTACGTTTTTGGCTGTAACATGACAAATTGTGGAAAATTTCAAGGGGTATGAATACTTTTTCACACACTGTGTGTGTGTGTGAGTGTTTGTTAGAGAACCTTAGTGAACAAACAGCATCATGAAGGCCAAGGAACACACCAGACAGGTCAGGGATAAAGTTGTGGAGAAGTATAAAGCAGGGTTAGGTTATAAAATAATCTCCCAAGCTTTGATCATCTCACGGAGCTTCTGATCAATCCATCATCGAAAAATGAAAAGAGTATGGCACAACCGCCAACCTACCAAGACCTGGCCGTCCACCTAAACTGACCGGGCCGGGCAAGGAGAGCATTCATCAGAGAAGTAACCAAGAGGCCCATGGTAACTCTGGAGGAGCTGCAGAGATCCACAGCTCAGGGGGGAGAATCTGTCCACAGGACAACTATTAGTGGTCTCTCCACAAATCTGCCCTTTATGGAAGAGTGACAAGAAGAAAGACATTGGAGAAAGAAAGACATAAGAAGTCCTGTTTGCAGTTTGTGAGAAGCCATGTGGGGGAGGGGACACAGCAAACATGTGGGGGAGGGGACACAGCAAACATGTGGAAGAAGGTGCTCTGGTCACATGACACCAAAATTTAACTTTTTGGCCTAAAAACAAAACGCTATGTGTGGGAAAACTAACACTGCACATCACCCTGAACACACCATCCCCACTGTGAAACATGGTGGTGGCAGCATCATGTGGTGGGGATGCTTTTCTTCAGCAGGGACAGGGAAGCTGGTCAGAGTTGATGGGAAGATGGATGGAGACAAGTACATGACAATCTTAGAAGAAAACCTGTTAGAGTCTGAAAAAGACTTGAGACTGGGGGGGTTCACCTTCCAGCAGGACAACGACCCTAAAGTACAGCCAGAGCTACAATGGAATGGTTTAGATCAAAGCCTATTCATGTGTTAGAATGGCCCAGTCACAGTCCAGACCTAAATCCCATTGAGAATCTGTGGCAAGACCTGAAAATTGCTGATCACAGACGCTCTCCATCCAATCTGACAGAGCTTGAGATATTTTACAAAGAAGAAGAAGAATGGAGGAGAAATGTTCCTCTCTAGATGTGCAAAGCTGGTAGAGACCCCCCCAAAAACACTTGTAGCTGTAATTGCAGTACAAGTCTCCGTCAATAACCAACCAAAGCCTCCAACAGAATTACAAAAATGATTTCCAGCCAGCAGAAAGGACCTTGCGTCACCCGTATGGATGGAATTCTCGGCGTCCCGTAAGGTTAAATCTTTCCTGATTTTGCAATATAAACATTGCGTTTCAATCCACTTCACCATATACCGCCACTGGAGTGAAAACCTTCTTATCGGATATTAAATTATCATTAATCAGCATTTGATTTCGCTGAACCTCTACAAAATGCAGCGTATTTTAATCAGAAAATCACCTAAAAATAGCGCCGTACCGGTTGGATCTCGGTCTCACGCCAATTTAAACACTCGCCTACCAGGCCTATTCTGACACTTCGCTCCTACATGTTAAAATCATAGGGGCAGATCCACAAAGATCTGCCCCGGCGCATCGTATCCGAGATACGCTACGCCGCCGTACCTTACCTGGCTTTAAATCAAATCCATAAAGAATTTGCGCCGTAAGTTACGGCGGCGTAGTGTATCTCAAGCGGCGTAACGGCGCGGAATTCAAATCGGCGATTAGGGGGCGTGTTTCATTTAAATGAAGCGCGTCCCCGCGCCGAATGAACTGCGCATGCGCCATCCCTAAATTTCCCACCGTGCATTGCGCTAAATGACGTCGCAAGGACATCATTTTTTTTAACAGACGTGAATTACGTCCATCCCGATTCACGGACGACTTACGCAAACAAAAAAAAAAATTCTAAATAAACGCGGGAACGACGGCCATACTTAACATGGCAGGTCTAACTATACGCCACAAAATACCAGCTTTAACTATACGCCGGAAAAAGCCGACTAGAGACGACGTAAAGGAATGCGCCGGCCGCTTGTACGTTCGTGGATCGTCGGAAATAGCTAATTTGCATACCCGACGCGGAAAACGACGCGAATGCCACCCAGCGGACGCCGAAGTATTGCATCTTAGATCCGAAGGCGTACGAAGACGTAAGCCTGTCGGATCTAACCCAGATGCCGTCGTATCTTGTTTTGAGGATTCAAACCAAAGATACGACGCGGGAAATTTGAAAGTACGCCGGTGTATCAGTAGATACGCCGGCGTACTCGCTCTGTGAATCTGGCCCCATATTTTTTTGCTAGAAAATTACATAGAACCCCCAAACATTATATATGTTTTTTTTTTTAGCAGAGACCCTAGAGATCAAAATGGCGGTCATTGCATCTTTTTATGTCGCGCGGTATTTGCGCAGCAATTTTTCAAAGTTTTTTTTGGGAAAAAAACAGTTGCGTGCTTTAAATTAAATAAAAAAAAAAAAACAGTAAAGTTAGCCCATTTTTTTACAGAGCGGGGAGCGGGAGCTGTGTGTGTAAACACACAGCTCCCGGTCCTGTCAGGGGGGGGGGGGGAATGCTGATCTTCTGTTCATACAATGTATGAACAGCGATCAGTCATTTCCCCTAGTGAGGCCACCCCCCCTACAGTTAGAACACACCCAAGGAACATGCTTAACCCCTTCCCCGCCCCCTAGTGTTAACCCCTTCCCTGCCAATGGCAATTTTATAGTAATCCAATGCATTTTTATAGCACTGATCGCTATAAAAATGCCAATGGTCCCAAAAATGTGTCAAAAGCGTCCGAAGTGTCCGCCATAATGTCACAGTACCGAAAAAAAAAAAATCGCTGATCGCCGCCCTTACTAGTAAAAAATAAATATTAATAAAAATGCCATAAAACTATCCCCTATTTGTAAACGCTATAACCTTTGCGCAAACCAATCAATAAACGCTATTTGCGATTTTTTTTTACGAAAAATATGTAGAAGAATACGTATCGGCCTAAACTGAGGAAAAAAAAAACAATTTTATACATTTTTGGGGGATATTTATTATAGCAAAAAGTAAAAAATATAATTTTTTTTCAAAATTGTCTCTCTATTTTTCTTTATAGCGCAAAAACTAAAAACCGCAGAGGTGATCAAATACCACAAAAAAAAGCTTTATTTGTGGGGAAAAAATGACGCCAATTTTGTTTGGGAGCCACGTCGCACGACCGCACAATTGTCAGTTAAAGCGATGCAGTGCCATATCGCAAAAAATGGCCTGGTCATTGGGCAGCCTGCGCCTTCGGGGCTGAAGTGGTTAAGGAACCCCTAGCAACCACGGAAACCCTGGATGCCATTAACACAGCTCTACTACAGTCAGCCGACTTGGTAGCGCCCAAACGCAATTGTCAGTTAAAGCGACGCAGTGCCGAATCGCAAAAAGTGCTCTGGTCTTTGGGCAGCAATATGGCCCGGGGGTTAAGTGGTTAAAGACGGCCCTGAAACTGGTTGTAGAGTAGCTGGCCTGGAGAGAAGGTCTTCTTGCTGAAGAAGTTGACGGAGGAGCCGGATGGAAAAGGTCACCTGGACCATGGAAGGCGGATCTTTGCCCCGAGGCTCGGGCATTTTTGTCTCCTTTAGAGAAGCACAAGAGGCAGATTCAGGAGCAAGGAAGCAACTGTGACCAGGGGCGGACTGACAACTCATGGGGCCCCCGGGCAATAGAAGATTATGGGGCCCCTGGGCTTACAGATGGCCACCACGCCAGGAGGCAGTACAGAGGCGGGGCAGCTAAAATCTCGGGATTTTCACATCAAAAGCATGTCGGTTTCGGACATATCAGGGACAGATGTAAAAAAAAACACAGGCCTGGATTCAAGAAGCAATTGCGCCTGTGTAACCATAGGTTACACAGCGCAATTGCTTCCTTCCCCCGGCGTAACGAATGCTCCTGATTCAGGAACCTCGTTACGCCGACTGCAGCCTAAGATATGCGTGGCATAAGGCTCTTATGCCCGCATATCTTAGGCTGCATTCTTGCGATGGCCGCTAGGTGGCGTTCCCGTTGTGCTCATTTTGCCGGCGCGCCCACGCAATTTACGGAGCTTCTGTTCCGTGAATCGAGGGCAGCGCAAAAAAATTGCGGGGGCGCAGGGCAAAAACGTTGCCCTGCGCCTCCGTAAAAATAGCGCAATTCTAGCTGAATCCGGGCCACAGATTTTTACATACTGTCCCTGGTTTTACTGAGCCTGGCAACCCTGATGGGGCCCCCTAGTGGTATGGGGCCCTCGGGCAGTGCCCGAGTGACTCAATGGTCAGTCCGCCCCTGACTGTGACTACTTTAAAAAGGGTCATAGATTTCGTGTATCTGGTTTTCCTCTGTCGATCAGCGTCTATTTTCAGAGTTCCCTCTCATAGGACCTGCTGATGATTCCGTACATCTCTTCTATTTTTGTGCTTTTTAAGTACGAAACCCTCTTTCCAATGTAAGTGCCGCAATAAAGGGTAAAAACACCCTGGGGTCTGATTATTACCAGAGGTTTGTTAGTGAGTGGCTGGGTCCAGATATAGGGCAGGTAGCCACGGGACAGTGAGGAGAACCCAATTATTTCCAACGGCTCCTTAGGGAGTCATCACTACACAATCTCTGGAGCTCCCTACAGTACAATCAGACCTCACTGGCCCAATACTGCTACACCACTTCTTCTACATGAATTAGAGCAAGCACTACAGCACCGCATCCATGTGAGATCTATTGTATGTGGGTCTTTAACCGCTTCAGGACCGCCGCGCGAACGTATACGTCGACAGAATGGCAGGGCTGGGCAAATGGGCGTACAGGTACGTCCCCTTTAATTTGCCGCTGTGTGGTCGCGCACTCGCAACTCTGTCGTGTTCGCCGGTGTCCCGCGATCGCGATCCCTCCCAGCAACAATTGACCCTGATGCAGGGCCGATCCTAGGCAGGGTGCGTGGGGTGCTCCGCACCCAGGCGCCGCAGAGGTGAGGGCGCGGAAGCTCTAAAGTGCTCCCCTCCCTCCTCCTTGTCCAGAGGCGGAGCGCATGTAGCGGGTGCTGCGGTTCCCCATCCCTCTTGCTCTCTCCGCTGGCAACTGACAAGAGCGCATACCTCCCGCTGTCCCCGGAATTTGTGTTGGGTACCGCAGCGGAGCCCATTACCGGAACACCTTCCGGTTCTAGGCTCCACTGATTAATTCTCTCCGGTGCACGTGGAGCAGTCTCCTGTCTGCCCCGCCCCCTCTGCGTGTGTCGGCTCTTCTCCCATAGGCGGTGTGATGAGAGGCTTTCCGGGTTGGCCTGAGCTGCTGCCAATCATCCCGTGCACTCCCAGAAATGCTCTCCGAGTGCCACCCTCCAAGTAACCAAAGATGCCACGTATGCCCCGCCCCCTTTAATGTGCTTCTGCTCCCGAGCTACAGGGATCTATTGGTCAGGTACTGATCTATGGGGGGGGGGGGCTCTGATGGGGGACACCTGCTGGGGGGGGGCTCTGATGGGGGACACCTGCTGGGGGGGGACTCTGATGGGGGACACCTGCTGGGGGGGGACTCTGATGGGGGACACCTGCTGGGGGGGGCTCTGATGGGGGACACCTGCTGGGGGGGGCTCTGATGGGGGACACCTGCTGGGGGGGGCTCTGATAGGGGACACCTGCTGGGGGGGGCCTCTGATGGGGGTCACCAGCTGGGGGGGCCTCTGATGGGGGACACCAGCTGGGGGGGGCTCTGATGGGGGACACCTGATGGGGGGGGGCTTTGATGGGGGACACCTGATGGGGGGGACTCTGATGGGGGACACTAATGAAGACTTCTTAGGGGAGCATCTCTGCATTTGAGTCGTAGCCATAGAAACATGTATAAATGGGAGGAGTTAGTAAGATGACCACGCCCATGTGGGGGGCGCAAGCAATATTTCTGCACCCAGGCGCCTGTGACCCTAGGACCGGCCCTGCCCTGATGCAATCATACACTAGATCTCCCAGCAGCCAGCAACAATAGACCCCTTCCTCAACAGTAGATCCCTATCAGCAACAATAGACCCCCAGCAACAATAAATTCCACACAGCAACAATAGTTTCCCCTCATCCAAAAGGGCCCTAAATCGTATCTGAAAGAGAGAGGGGGGTGGAACGGTTGGGCTGGTAAAGTGACATAAGGGCCACATTTAGCACACCCCCTCCCCCCGCTCCCCGGGCACGAAAGAGTTAACCCACCCCAATCCTCTAAGCTTAAGTCGTGTCAGCGGAGGCCCCCCCACAGATCTGGAGCCCCCCCCAATCACGGGCCGAGCTGATCCAATTTGGGGTAAGTGCCTCCTTACTAATCTCCCCTGATTACGGGGTTAGCACCTGCAAATGGAAAACAATACTATTTGGAGCATTAAAATTCATGAGACTTGGACACCTCGCGCCAATCTCGCTCCTGAAATGAAATCACATTAAGAAATCATTTCGCTGGGAGACGATCTCACAGTAATTGCAATTTTAAACATTATTGCAGCTTTTTTTTTTTTTTTTCCTCTCTCTTTTTTTTCTTTTTTCCTCCTCCGGCCTAATTAAAATTTGTCACCAATGCGGCAATATACTTTGTCTGGGAGACCGACGTCAAGAGCACCTGTCACCCGCACAAATCACCAATCCAAACCTGGCTTCTGCCCTTATTTATTTTTTATTCACTTCAAAGTGGCGATGCCCCTGAGGCATTTGGTGCCTAGTGCCTCCATAATGTACACAGAGGGGGCAGCATGCTTGTGAACAGCTAAAGACTCTGAGACCTACAGGTGTGTCAGCGGAACAAGCCGGAGGCGAGACCTGGCATAATGGTCATTATCTAACATGGCCACGCCCATTTGCATAGAAATGCACACATATGCGATGGAAAAGAACAGGTGACGCGCACGTGCGCCATGGTGCACACTTGTGTGTGTGCCAGCGCACGTGACCTGTGGTGGATTCTGGTGCCCTCTGGACTTTAATGGAATGACTGCTCCTTGATGGGCAGCCACTGTGCCCATCAAGTTCAGCCACTGTGCTATAAAACGCAGCCACTGTGCCCATCAAGCGCAGCCACTGTGCCTATCAAATGCAGCCATTGTGCCATCAAGTGCAGCCACTGTGCCCATCAAGTGCAGCCACCGTGCCCATAAAACACAGCTACTGTGCCCATCAAGCGCAGCCACTGTGCCCATCAAGCGCAGCCACTGTGCTATAAAACGCAGCCACTGTGCCCATCAAGCGCAGCCACTGTGCCCATCAAGTGCAGCCACTGTGCTATAAAACGCAGCCACTGTGCCCATCAAGCGCAGCCACTGTGCCTATCAAACGCAGCCATTGTGCCATCAAGCGCAGCCACTGTGCCCATCAAGTGCAGCCACCGTGCCCATAAAACGCAGCTACTGTGCCCATCAATTGCCGCTACTGTGCCCCATCAAATGCTGCCAGTGTGCATCGCCCGGCACTTACCTGTCTCGCAGCGGGTCATGGTGGTGTCCTCCATGCTCCTCAGTGTCTTCTCCCGTCCTCTCTATCAGGCATCCAATCACAGCCCCTTACGTTTCAGCCAATCAGGTGACTGGTAACAGACCCGAGCACCTGATTGGCTGAGAGGCGGTTCAGTGTTAGCAAAGCGAATTCCTTTGCTTTCCCAACACAACGCTGAGTGAACAGCGAGCGCCCAGCATGGCGCCTGCTGTTTACCTTTTTGGATGCCTATTGGAGCCTACGGCCTGCCGCTGTAATTCAGGTGCCCGGCGCCCGAAAAGGGGCCAGACACCTGAATAGCAATGCTATTAATAGCAATGCAATGCAATGCAATGCATGAATCTATCTATGGTGATAAAGCGGTGCCAGGAGAGAGAGGGCGGCGCCCATGCGACCCTTATGGACGCACCGCCACTGAGTAAGTCTGCCATAATGTGACAGTATGCAGTGCACATTATGACATTGACCTCCAGGGGGCACTATTTATTTAAATCTAAAGAGTTTGCTACCACTTTAAAGCACCCCGAGGATGTAAATGGGCTTCTAAATCTTGCTGCCCACGGTATGAGGTATGGAAGACAAATACAGGTAGGTCGTGAAGAGTGTGAAGGCACCAGCTGCCTCACATATGCAAATGGAGCATTGTCAGGTATCTTGCAAAGACATTGCATCACTCACCCATGGCGCTGCCTCCTGGTAACCTGAAAGATTGAATCCCCATGTGTAATGAGTCTCTTTAGAAGCAGATAACTAGTGCCGGCAGCCATGGGTTGGCCGAATATTCCGTCTGGTGAAATCCCTGAGGCTCACAGGCAATTGTTGCCTCCAAAACAGGTTCTCTTTAAAATCCCAAAAGTTAGAAAAACACTTGGGCAGGAAACATGGGCAATGCTGAGGCATCAGACACACGCAGCCTTGTACCTCCCGGTAATGCTCCCGCTAAACATGAAAGCCATGCAATGGAATGGCTCAGCATGGGAACAATGACATCATCACTGGTTCTCTGTGCTTATTTATGCAATGCATGCAGATCATGGCTAGTGGGAGGTTGCTGTACATAATGTCCTGAAACATCACATCACCCTGCCTTAGAGCCCTCAGTGACACCATATGAAAGCACCTCCTGTGTATGAGTGTAGTGGTCTAGTAAAGACTCTTCATAGATGACTGCTTTTCCACACAGCCCAGGGATACTTCAGACCTTGCTGCCCTCTAAGGACTGTGATTGCCCCAAAGAAAAAACACAAACAAATAGTCCTCATAAGATATACTCACAAACAGTGTACACATTACAGCATATCAAGCTATTAATCCATAGCATGGTGGTTCAACAGACTCAGGAGACCTCCAGACAGATTTTGAGGGCCAAACCCTCTTCTTTAGAGCCACAGTGGTTCATCAGACTCAGCGTGTACCCAAGCCTAGGAGACCTCCAACCAGGTTTCAACGGATAAACCCTCGTCTTCAGAGACATGGTGGTTCATTAGACTCAGCGTGTACCCAAGCCCTAGGAGACCTCCAACTGGGTGTTATTGGCCAAACCCTCTTCCTCAGAGCCATGGTGGTTCAGCAGACTCGGCGTGTACCCAAGCCCAGGAGACCTCCAACCAGGTTTCAAGGGATGAACCATCGTCTTCAGAGCCATGGTGGTTCATTAGACTCAGCGTATACCCAAGCCCTAGGAGACCTCCAACTGGGGGTTATTGGCCAAACCCTCTTCCTCAGAGCCATGGTGGTTCATTAGACTCCAACGTGTACCCAAGCCCAGGAGACCTCCAACTGGGTGTTAATGGCCAAACCCTCTTCCTCAGAGCCATTAGACTCAGCGTGTACCCAAGGCCAGCAGACCTCCAACCAGGTTTCAACGGATAAACCCTCGTCTTCAGAGACAAGGTGGTTCATTAGACTCAGGTTTCAATGGCCAGAGACATGCTGGCCAGAGCTACAGTGGTTCATCAGACTTAGCGCGTAGCTAAGCCCAAGAGACCTCCAACCAGGTTTCAAGGGCCAAACCCTCTTCTTCAGAGCCACAGTGGTTCATTAGACTCAGCGTGTACCTAACCCAGGAGACCTTCAACCAGGTTTCGAAGGCCAAACCCTCTTCTTTAGAGCCAGGGTGGTTCATCAGACTCAGTGTGTACCCAAGCCCAGGAGACCAGTTTTGGCTCTGAAGAAGAGTTTTTGGCCCTTGAAACCTGGTCGGAGGTCTCCTGGGCTTAGGTACATGCTGAGCCTGATGAACCACCGTGCTATTGATTAGTAGCTTGACATGCTGTGATTTTTACACTGTTTGTGGGTATATGTATTAATAAATCTCAGAGCCCTCAGTCCCAATGTAAGCAGTGGACTGACTCTTGGGATGAGTTTAGAGCCACAGTGGTTCATCACACTGAGCGTGTACCCAAGCCCTAGGAGACCTCCAACTGGGATTTAATGGCCAAACCCTCATCTTCAGAGACATGGTGGTTCATTAGACTCAGGTTTTTGAGGGCCAAACCCTCTTTTTTAGAGCCACAGTAGTTCATCAGACTCGGCGTGTACCCAAGCCCAGGAGACCTCCAACCAGGTTTCAAAGGCCAAACCATCTTCTTCAGAGCCATGGTGGTAAATTAGACTCATCGTGTACCCAAGCCTAGGAGACCTACAAACCAGGTTTCAAGGGATAAACCCTCTTCTTCAGAGACATGGTGGTTCATTAGACTCAGGTTTGGAGGGCCAAACTCTCTTCTTCAGAGCTACAGTGGTTCATCAGACTCAGCATGTACCCAAGACCAAGAGACCAGTTTGGGCTCTGAAGAATGGGTATTGGCCCTTGAAACCTGTTCGGAGATGTCCTGGGCTTGGGTACATGCTGAGCCTGATGAACCACCGTGCTATTGATTAGTAGCTTGACATGCTGTGATTTTTACACTGTTTGTGGGTATATTTATTAATAAATCCCAGAGCCCTCAGTCCTGATGTAAGCAATGGCCTGGCTCTTAGGAGGAGTTATGTAAATATAAAAATGTCTTCATGGGTGGATGTCGGTCTGGAGGAGCAGGCCTGTAGGCAGGTGGGTAAGAAGGTACAAAATGAAAGGAAGTGGGTGAGTTTATATGCATTTCCAAAAATTCTGAGAAGCTAAATCCTTATATATGTTTGTATGTGACAGGAAGGAACCTTTTGGGGAGGGGGGGGGCGTATTTGGGAATCCCTCTACTGCATCCAAAGCCAATGTTCCCAGACCACCAAACCACCACCAAAGGGGCAGGGGGGGGGGCGTATTTGTGAATCCCTCTACTGCATCCAAAGCCAATGTTCCCAGACCACCAAACCACCACCAAAGGAGCAGATGACCCAATAGACTACCGCAGCATCTGGAGGGCTGAGCTGACTTTATGCAATTTTGATGAAAGTTTTGCATAAAAAAATAATTAAAAATTAATGTAGTTCTATTGGGTTTTATTGGTATCATTAGAACGCAGACTTATCGCCCCCCCCCCCCCCTTTCCCCTGGCGATTTTATCGAGCATCCGAAATGGCCATCTGGAACATTTCTCAGCCCTTTAAGCATGTTTGATAGTGGCAGCAGCTTCCAAGCCAATTCTTTCCCCTCTATTAAACTCCTAAATAAACCCATCCGCGCACTCGGCACCGCCGCCCGTCCAGCCAGCCAAGCTCTCGGTCGCAGGGCACAGCGACTCATCGAGAAGCCGCATCCATTGTCACATTTTTATCAGGAAAACGGCATAGCCTGGGATGGCAACAGTTTTGAATAATCATAAGAAATTATTTTCCTGTGGAGTCTTCCTTCAATAATCCAGATGCCGATCCTTTGAAGGGTGGTGAATGGCCGGCTGGCAGGCTCACCTGTGTGCAATACTTCAAAGGGCGCAACTGGGAGCCTCGGGCAAAGAGATGCAAGCCTGGCCAGCCTCTGCTGCCGCTACTTTCTATCACTGTGTAGCAAGGGAGGCTGGGATTGACACAAGTATTTAATGCAGGGGTGGGCAACCTCCGCACTCCAGCTGTGGTGAAACTACAAATCCCATCATGCCTCTTTGCGGCACTGGGGTTCGGGGTTCACTTCCTGCCAGGGCTCTGTTTATAAGAAGATTGAATGCCCTCGCTGTGCTTGGCTGGAATTCCTCTAAATCAGGGGTCTCCAAACTTTCCAAACAAAGGGCCAGTTTACTGTGCTTCAGGCTTTAGAGGGGCCACACTGTTGCCAGTGGGAGTTGAAAATGGCCTGGCATCAGCTGCCTTAAACAATGCCTTATTATTGGTATCAGTGGGAGGAAGAGCTCTCCATTGATTGTTTCAATGGAAGGAATGCTTCCCGGTTGATGGTATCAGTAAAAAAAAAGTGCCCCATCATTGATGTCAGCAAGAGGAATAGTGCCACATCATTGGTGTCAGTGGGAGGAATAGTGCCCCATTATTGGTGTCAGTGGGAGGAATAGTGCCACATCATTGGTGTCAGTGGGTGGAGTAGTAGGTCATATCATTGGTGTCATTGGCAGGAATAGTGACCCATCATTGGTGTCAGCGGGTGGAATCGTGCCCCATCATTGGTGTCAGTGGGTGGAATCGTGTCCTATCATTGGTATAAGTGGGAGAAATAGTGCCACATCATTGGTGTCAGTGGGTAGAATAGTGCCTTATCATTGGTATCAGTAGCAATAGTGCCCCATCAGTGGTGTCATTGGCAGGAATAATGCCACATCATTAGTGTCATTGGCAGGAAAAGTGCCACATCATTGGTGTCAGTGGGAGGAATAGTGCCACATCATTGGTGTCAGTGGGAGGAATAGTGCCACATCATTGGTGTCAGTGAGAGAAATAGTGTCCCCTCATTGGTGTCAGTGAGAGGAATAGTACCCCATCAATGGTGTCAGTGGGAGGAATAGTGTCCTATCATTGGTATAAGTGGGAGAAATAGTGCCACATCATTGGTGTCAGTGGGTAGAATAGTGCCTTATTATTGGTATCAGTGAGAGGAATAGTGTCCCATCATTGGTGTCAGTGGGATTAATAGTGTCCCATCATTGGTGTCAGTGGGAGGAATAGTGCCACATCATTGGTGTCAGTGGGAGGAATAGTGCCCCATCATTGGTATAAGTGGGAGAAATAGTGACACATCATTGGTGTCAGTGGGTAGAATAGTGCCTTATCATTGGTATCAGTAGGAATAGTGCCCATCATTGGTGTCAGTGGGAGGAATAGTGCCCCATCATTGGTGTCAGTGGGAGGAATAGTGCCCCATCATTGGTGTCAGTGGGAGGAATAGTGTCCCATCATTGGTGTCAGTGGGAGGAATAGTGCCCCATCATGGATTGTTTGCTGCTGCCCCCTGGGCAGCAGCCGCCACTGGTGTCACTGTCACACTTTCTGGTACATGTAACACAGGTCAGTTATTTCTGACACAGATCATACCACCATAATACCAAATACCCCAGAGCTCTATTCAGCTAATAAATCAGGATAATAATAGAGAATCTGGCTGCTGAATAGAGGTTAGTTAGACTGTAAGTTGCAATCTGATCACAGTGGAGAGGGAAGAAGACTGGGGAAATGCATCCTCCTGCCTGCAGCAGATTGATGACATCATCCCAGCCTAGGCAAAGTCACTGCACTGGAGCCCAAGAACAGGGTTTTTAATGATAAAAGGTAGAAAATTGGATTTGTCTGGAATATTGTCATGTATTTGTAGGGCTTAGATCTCTGCAAGGCACAGAGCTATTTAAATAAATATTAACATCATCAGCTTGGGAATATTAGATTGCAAGCTCCTTTGGTGCACACACTGATACCAATAACAATTGTATGTTACAAAAAATAAACAAAAAATAGAAACAAAAACACCAAATACCCCAGAGCTCTATACAGCTAATAAATCAGGATAATAATAGGAAATCGGGCTGCTGCATAGAGGTTAGTTAGACTGTAAGTTGCAGTCTGAATCACTGGAGAGAAAAGGAGACCGAGGAAATGTGCCCTCCTGCCTGCAGCAGAATGATGACATCATCCCAGCCTAGGCAAAGCAACTGCACTGGAGCCCAAGAACAGGTTTTTAATGATAAATGGTATATGTCGGGAATTTATTCATGCATTTGTAAAGCTAAGATCTTAGCATCTCTGCAAGGCACAGAGCTATTTAAATAAATATTAGCACCTGCACCTTGGGAATATTAGATTGCAAGCTCCTCTGGTGCACACACTGATACTAATAACAGAGCTTTACACAGCTAATAAATCAGCATAACAATAGAGAATCTGGCTGCACCATAGAGGTTAGTTAGACTGCAAGTTGCAGTCTGATCACTGGAGAGGAAAGGAGACTGAGGAAATGTGTCCTCCTGCCTGCAGCAGATTGATGACATCATCCAAGCCTAGACAAAGTCACTGCACTGGAGCCCAAGAACAGGTTTTCTATGATAAAAGGTAGAAAATTGTATTTGTCGGGAATTTATTCATGAATTTCTAAAGCTAATAAGATCTTAACATCTCAGCAGAGCTATTTAAATAAATATTAGCATCGGGAATATTAGATTGCAAGCTCCTCTGGTGCACAAACTGAAACCAATAACAATTCTATGTTACAAAAAAAAAAAAAATGGAAAATAAATCCCAAATCCCCCAGAGCTCTGTATGGATGATTATAACGCATCTGTCGGCTGCATAGACCTTCTAGTTAGACTGTAAGCTCCTTTGATGTAATGTTCTCTATAATAGGTTGGCACTACATGAAAAAATGAGATCTCTATATAATGTACGAGGTTTGCCACCCTCCGCGATGAGGAGGAGAAGAAGAGAGGATGGTGTGATGGAGCACTGAGGACACCAACAGCTAACCTAGATAACTGCTGCCTTCCTGATCCTCCAGCTCGTCAGGCAGGACCTGGAGCTTCATAGTGGCAATAATCTGCAAGCACATTGATCAGCCACTTATTTTAAATGCTAACAAGGAGCCTGTGCAGGACACCCAGAGGAGCCTGGTCCTGTCACTCCTGTGTCTGGATCATCAAGGGCATTTTATCTGCTTGTAGACTGTCACTCTCTGCATGGCAAGGTCTCTAATAAAGGGAAACAGCTCTTCGATTTTTTTTGTTGTTGTTGTTAAAAGCTGCCTTGTAGCACCCAGATGGACAGGGGGCGGTGATGGCAGTGCCCCTGCGGAGCCCACCCAGCAGGTGACACTGATAACAATGCCCCCCCCCCCCTCATCAGCCATTCTTCGGTATTAATGAGCAACACAAGCAGCTGACAATTCAATCAGATCACGATGAAGATTGGGGGCAGCTGGGCAATCAGGGTGGGGGGGCTTCTGCAGATTCAGATTACAAAGGTGGCACTTTTCAAATGCAAAAAATAAAATAAAACAACCTGGTTTAATATCAAGGTGGGTATTAAAAGCCAAGTACAGTCATAAAAAGAAAAAGTCATAAATGATGCCCCCCCCCCCATCCCCTGTGATTGCATGATTTACACACCCTGTCTTGGCACTCCTATAAGCATGTCACTGAAACCCAGACATAGGTGCAGCCCAGGTCTGAGGAACCAGCCTCACCACCTGCACATCAAATCCTTCTATGCAATACCATGGCAAGCACCCAACACCCATTCATGTACCACACTGGCACCTTAAAACCTCAGCTAGGAGAATGTAAAAGCCTAAATTGAGCCCCTGTGCTCAGGAGGTAGTCAAGTCTTTGGTGTCAATAAAGGTGGCATGACACTATCTGAAGGAGGTTAGAGGGTTTTGTGAATGGGCAAATTCACAAAACCCTCTAACCTCCTTCAGATAGTGTCATGCCACCTTTATTGACACCAAAGACTTGACTACCTCCTGTTTCATGCTATAGCCCAAGGCAAGCACCCATCACCCCCCTCACACCAGCCTCTTACACACTCAGCTAGTGACAGTGTCAAATACTTAATGTAAGCTTTGATTGCACATTGCACATGGCATATGATGCCACCAATACCCCTGCGGGTTCATTCGAATGCATCCCACCTCTAAGGACACCATATTCTTGACCACTGTCTGTTCAATGCACAAGGCAAGCACCCAACAGCCACTCATGTATTGTACCAACACCTTATACCATCAGATAGTGATCATGTAAATGTAAGCCCTGATTGCACATAGCCTATGCTGGCATATGATGCCACCAATACCCCTGTGGGTTCATTCGCATGTGTCCCACCTCTAAGGACACCATAGACTTGACCACTGTCTGTTCAATGCTAATAACATAAAGGCAAGCACCCCACAGCCACTCATGTATTGTACCAACACCTTATACCATCAGATAGTGATCATGTAAATGTATAAGCCCTGATTGCACATTGCACATGCCATACGATGCCACCAATACCCATGTGGGTTCATTCAGATACATTCCACCTCTAAGGACACCATAGACCACCTTCCACCAGATGCTGGTAGCAATGTAACAGATTAGATTGATTTTCTGTGCTTTAATGTACAGAGTGTGATATATAATACACTAGTGCCACACTGAGCTCCCTCAACCAGGCACATGCCACCCCTAAGGACACCAAAGACTTGAATGCCTTCTGCCCAGTGCTGGCAGCCCAAGGCAAGCACTCAGAACCAAATAGGCATCTATAGATTGTAAGCCCCCCAGTGCCCTGCAAGTACCCAACACCAAATTGCCATCTATATCTTGTAAGCCCCCAGTGCCCTGCATGCACCCAACACCATATAAGCATCTATATTTAAGCCCCAGTGCCCTCTAAGCACCCAGCACCAAGTAGGCATCTATATTTTGCAAGCTCCAGTGCCCTGCAAGCACCCAGCACCAAGTGGGCATCTATATTTTCCAAGCCTCGGTATCCTGTAAGCACCCAGCACCAAATAGGCATCTATATCTTCTAAGCCACAGTGCCCTGTAAGCACCCAGCACCAAGTAGGCATCTATATTTTGCAAGCACCCAGCACCAAGTAGGCATCTAGCCCCCAGTGCCTTGCAAGCACCCAGCACCAAGTAGGCATCTATATTTTGCAACCACCCAGCACCAAGTAGGCATCTAGCCCCCAGTGCCTTGCAAGCACCCAGCACCAAGTAGGCATCTATATTTTGCAACCACCTAGTACCAAATAGGCTTCTATATTTTTCAAGTACCCAGCACCAAGTAGGCATCTATATTTTGCAAGCACCAAGTAGGCATCTACATTTTGCAAGCACCCAGCACCAAGTAGGCATCTATATTTTGCAAGCACCCAGCACCAAGTAGGCATCTATATTTTGCAAGCACCAAGTAGGCATCTACATTTTGCAAGCACCCAGCACCAAGTAGGCATCTATATTTTGCAACCACCTAGTACCAAATAGGCTTCTATATTTTTCAAGTACCCAGCACCAAGTAGGCATCTATATTTTGCAAGCACCCAGCACCAAGTAGGCATCTATATTTTGCAAGCACCAAGTAGGCATCTACATTTTGCAAGCACCCAGCACCAAGTAGGCATCTATATTTTGCAAGCACCCAGCACCAAGTAGGTATGGGACCTTGCCCCAGTGCTATGCAAGCACCAAACACCAGAAAGGCATTTATATCATGTAAGCCCCCCAGTGCCTATAACCCAGCACCAGAAAGGCAGCCATACCTTATTAGCCCCCAGTGCCCTGCAAGCACCAGCACCAAATAGGTATCCATATCATGGAAGCCCCCCAGTGCCCTGCAAGCACCCACCACCAAAAATGAATCTATACCTTATTAGTCCCCCAGTGCCCTGCAAGCACATAGCAGCCAGCTCTACCTTGCAAAAACCCACCTTGCCCAGCATCAGCCCATGCCCCGCACAGCACCAGCCCAATGCATTGGGTCCTGGATCATGCTTGCAGTGAACACCAAATGAATTGCCTCCACAGCTCCAAACACAAGGCTGTGCCAATCACAGAAGCCCAATCTATGTGCCAGGCACTTGCACAATGACACCCGATGCCCCCTGGCATCTCGATATAGCATGCATGCACCCAGTACCCAGCCTCTCTCTACATACACCCAGCTGGGTGAAGCCGGACTGGGCATTCTTACCTGCTTTAGCAGCGAGCATACAAGCCCAGAAAGCAACAATGCCATCCATGGGTGTCATGTCCTGATGTCCTCGGACTGGAGCAGCAAATAATCCTCATGCAGTTACTTGGTGGCAGCAAAGTTCCCGATGTGTGGAGGAGGGAGGGAGGCTGCTGTGAGAATGATGCTGAGACTGAGACGCTGAGACTGAGAGCTTGGAGCGAACCATTGCAGGCACAGGGGGAGACTGAGAGAGAGAGAGGCAGCATACATTCTCCCCTCCCTGCATCCCACACTCATCCACATCCATCAATTCTTCACACCCAGACACTCAGCTCAATGATTTCTAGGCTGCAAGGTGAGCTGTGCATGGCAGAGATCCTCTGAGGGGGGGATAGTTCCCTATCACCCCAAAACCTCAGAGGATGTATGGAGGGGAGATAGTTCCCTCTCACCCCAGAACCTCAGATAATGTATTGAGGTGAGATAGTTCCCTCTCACCCCAGAACATCAGAGGATATATGGAGGGGGGATAGTTCCCTCACCCCAGAACCTCAGAGGATATATGGAGGGGAGATAGTTCCCTCACCCCAGAACCTCAGAGGATGTATGGAGGGGAGATAGTTCCCTATCACCCCAGAACCTCAGAGGATGTATGGAGGGGAGATAGTTCCCTATCACCCCAGAACCTCAGAGGATGTATGGAGGGGAGATAGTTCCCTCTCACCCCAGAACCTCAGAGGCTGTATGGAGGGGGGATAGTTCCCTCACCCCAGAACCTCAGAGGATGTATGGAGGGGAGATAGTTCCCTCTCACCCCAGAACCTCAGAGGATGTATGGAGGGGAGATAGTTCCCTATCATCCCAGAGGATGTATGGAGGGGAGATAGTTCCCTATCATCCCAGAGGATGTATGGAGGGGAGATAGTTCCCTCTCACCCCAGAACCTCAGATAATGTATTGAGGTGAGATAGTTCCCTCTCACCCCAGAACATCAGAGGATATATGGAGGGGGGATAGTTCCCTCACCCCAGAACCTCAGAGGATATATGGAGGGGAGATAGTTCCCTCACCCCAGAACCTCAGAGGATGTATGGAGGGGAGATAGTTCCCTATCACCCCAGAACCTCAGAGGATGTATGGAGGGGAGATAGTTCCCTATCACCCCAGAACCTCAGAGGATGTATGGAGGGGAGATAGTTCCCTCTCACCCCAGAACCTCAGAGGCTGTATGGAGGGGGGATAGTTCCCTCACCCCAGAACCTCAGAGGATGTATGGAGGGGAGATAGTTCCCTCTCACCCCAGAACCTCAGAGGATGTATGGAGGGGAGATAGTTCCCTCTCACCCCAGAACCTCAGAGGATGTATGGAGGGGAGGTAGTTCCCTATCACCCCAGAACCTCAGAGGATGTATGGAGGGGAGATAGTTCCCTCTCACCCCAGAACCTCAGAGGATGTATGGAGGGGAGGTAGTTCCCTATCACCCCAGAACCTCAGAGGATGTATGGAGGGGAGATAGTTCCCTCACCCCAGAACCTCAGAGGATGTATGGAGGGGAGATAGTTCCCTCACCCCAGAACCCCCCGAGGATGTATGGAGGGGAAATGCTGAGTAGGAGAGAGATTACTAACTATCCTTCATACACTATAGTAGGGGTCAGCAACCTTCTCCACATGCACTTCACATCTCAGATCAGCTGCAATGCATGCATTTCAGACCTCAACCACCAATGATGGGGAACTATTCCTCCAACTGACACCAACTATGAGGTACTATTCCTTCCACTGACACCAACAATGGGGCATTATGCCTCCCACTGACACCAATGCTGGGGCACAATTCCTCCAACTGACACCAACTATGAGGTACTATTCCTTCCACTGACACCAACAATGGGGCATTATGCCTCCCACTGACACCAATGATGGGGCACAATTCCTCCCACTGACACCAATGATGGGGCACAATTCCTCCCACTGACACCAATAGGTCACTATTCTTCCAACTGACACCAATGATGGGGCACAATTCCTCCCACTGACACCAACAATGGGGCATTATGCCTCCCACTGACACCAATGATGGGGCATTATGCCTCCCACTGACACCAATGATGGGTCACTATTCCTCCCACTGACACCAATGATGGGGCACTATTCCTCCCACTGACACCAATGACCAAAGCTATGACTAAGCACTGTATGACAGTGTGAAACGCGTCAGCTGTGTTTTTCTGATTTCTGCTGTGACATGTTAGTTTTGTGACCTATTTTATTAAAAAGGAACGCTTTTTTGGAGTGCGGCTGTCCTAGTCTTCTTAGTCTATTTTTGAATACAGAGTCTGCTCGGATTGGAGTAACAACCTCTGCCAATCCGAACAGCCTACATACAGTAGCCCGCTTGGATTGGCTTTGAGAGTCAGAGAGGCGTGGGCTGATGATGTTACAGCCTCTGCCAATCCAAGCAGGCTTTGAATTCATTAATAGAATACATCGCTCGCCGTGATTGGTTCCAGCAAGAATGAAGAATAATATGTCTCCAGATTGAAGAAATATGAAGCGTCTGAAGCCTCGAAAGGGGGGTTGTCTTATACGGTGAGTACAGGCAAAAATCGTAAAAGGGGGGTCGCCTTATACACCGGCAAATACGGTATGTAATGTTTGGGGGTTCTAAGTAATTTTCTAGCAAAAAATACGGATTTTAACTTGTAAACACCCAGGGGCAGATCCACAGAGATCTGCACCCGCGCAGCGTATCAGAGATACGCTACGCCGCCGTACCTTACCTTGCTTTAGTTCGAATCCTTAAAGATTTTGCACCGTAAGTTACGGCGGCGTAGTCTATCTCTGGCGGCGTAACGGCGCGTAATTCAAATCGGCGATTAGGGGGCGTGTTTCATTTAAATAAAGCGCGTCCCCGCGCCGAATGAACTGCGCATGTGTCGTCCCTAAATTTCCCCTGCCGTGCATTGCGCTAAATGACGTCGCAAGGACGTAATTTTTTTAACATAGACGTGAATTACGTCCATCCCGATTCACGGACGACTTACGCAGAAAAAATAAATAAATAAACGCGGGAACAACGGCCATACTTAACATGGCAAGTCTATCTATACGCCGCAAAACACCAGCTTTAACTATACGCTGGAAAAAGCTGACTAGAGACGACGTAAGAGAATGCGACGGCCGCGCATACGTTCGTGGATCGTCGGAAAAAGCTCATTTGCATACCCGACGCGGAAAACAACGCAAACTCCACCCAGCGGATGCCAAAGTATTGCATCTAAGATCCGAAGGCATACGAAGCCATACGCCTGTCGGATCTTACCCAAATGCCGTCGTATCTTGGTTTGAGGATTCAAACTAAAGATACGACACGGGAAATTTGAAAGTAGATATACGCCGGCGTACTCGCTCTGTGGATCTGCCCCCAAATGTCAGAAAAAGGGGTAATTCATAAAAGGGTTAAAGCTTGCACTGTATCAGTAGAGTGGTTGACAGTGTCAGTCAGTAGGGCAGTGGACATTGTGTTTATTTTTTTTATTATAATTGTTTACAATTTTTTTAGTAGCCCCATTTTTCAGCTTAAAGTGGAGTTCCACCCATATATTTTTTTTTTTTACCCCCCCCCCCCCCCCCAAAAAAAAAATTGAAAAAAAATAAATGTATACTCACCAGAAAACGCTGTTGCTATGCGAAAGTATCTCTTCTGCCTCTTCCTCCTCCTGCGTCGCGGTGTCTTGTGGTGAATGGGGCGCGCTGCCTTCTGGGAATTGTGTGCAACCCCGGAGGCAGCCGCCCATTCACAAAGCGCTGTGCGAGTCGCGCATTGCGCAGTAGGAAACGGGCATTGAAGCCGTAAGGCTTTCACTGCCTGTTTCCCTTAGCCAAGATGGAGGCGCCAGGACCGAGCGATCGCCGTCAGGGGCCCATCATCGCTGGCGCCTAGGATAGGTAAGTGTCCTTATTAAAAGTCAGCAGTAAGGATGAGCTCCGTCGTGTTCGCATTGAACATGTGCGGAGCCCGCCAGGAAGTCGGCACCCGCGCTTCGCTAATCACAGCCAGGCAGACATTTCCCGATCTCTGCAGCCAAGCATCGGGAAATGTCTGCCTGGCTGTGATTAGCGCAGCGCGGGTGCCGACTTCCTGGCGGGCTCCGCAAGTGTTCTATGCGAACACGCCGGAGCTCATCCTTAGTCAGCAGCTACACTGTTAGTAGCTGCTGACTTTTAAAAAAAATAAAATTGCGGGCGCTTTAATGCATAGGATAGGATGCATTAAGATGAAAAAACAGGAGGGTTTTGGGCGTCTTTAGTTTTTTTACTGCTCCTGGAAGCACCGGCTGACGTTTTTTTTTTTCTACGGCCCCTAAACGCTTACGCCTCCCAACACCTCTGACAGTTTATGTGGGGATGGACACACAGGCTAACATGGAAGGGTGTTTAAAAAAAAAAAAGTCATATGGCCCCTGCGGCAGCTGTGTGTATGAGCCCTAACGCTGAAAAAAAGCTTAAAAACGCAAAAAAAAAAAAAAAAAAGGCCGCTATTCGCCTTCTATCAACATTTTTGAGCCATAAGCTTTCAGGACCAAGGGAAGGTAGGAAGCTGTGGAGTTAATTGGTCCTCCTGCCCCCAATCAGCTCACCTGAGAGCTCCTATAGAAGCCTCACCTTTGTATGTGGCTGTCCAGGTGAGCTGATTGGGAGCAGATCAGGTAATAAACTGAACAGCTTGCTCCCCCTCCCCCTCCTCTCCTGGTACTAGTTAACCCCTTGTCGTCACCAACAGCAACTCTATGAAGGCGGAAAGCTGCTGCAGATGGACTGGGTGGGTATTTTAGGATAAGTTTACTTTAAAAAAATAAAATAATAATAATAATAAATGCACATCTGTTTGCAAGTAAAAAAAAATGTACATTTTTTTTTTTTTTTTTACTAGGAGCCTGGAAAACATTGCACCCGAGATCAGCTGATCACAGATGTCATGTGGCAGATGTGTGCGATTTTATCTCTGATCCTATCGCTGATCCTATCTTTTATTCTATCTCTGATCCTATCCACGATTCTATGCTTGATCCTATCTCTGATCCTATTCCTGATCCTATCCACGATTCTATGCCTGATCCTATCTCTGATCCTAACCCTGATCCTATCTCTGATCCTATCTCTGATCTTATCCCTGATCCTATCCCTGATCTTATCTCTGATCCTATCTCTGATCCTATCTCTGATCCTAACCCTGATCCTATCTCTGATCCTATCTTTTATTCTATCTCTGATCCTATCCACGATTCTATGCCTGATCCTATCTCTGATCCTAACCCTGATCCTATCTCTGATCCTATCCACGATTCTATGCCTGATCCTATCTCTGATCCTATCTCTGATCCTATCCACGATTCTATGCCTGATCCTATCTCTGATCCTATCTCTGATCTTATCCCTGATCCTATCTCTGATCTTATCTCTGATCCTATCCCTGATCCTATCTCTGATCCTATCTCTGATCTTATCCCTGATCCTATCTCTGATTCTATCTCTGATCCTATCTCTGATCTTATCTCTGATCTTATCTCTGATCTTATCTCTGATTCTATCTCTGATTCTATCTCTGATCTTATCCCTGATACTATCTCTGATCCTATCTCTGATCTTATCCCTGATACTATCTCTGATCCTATCTCTGATCCTATCTCTGATCCTATCTCTGATCCTATCCTTGATTCTACCTCTGATACTATCTATTTTTGTCTCTAATCCTATCCCTTATTCTGTCTCTGATCCTATCTTTGATTCTATCCTTAATTCTGTCTCTGATCCTATCTTTGATTCTATCCTTAATTCTGTCTCTGATCCTATCTTTGATTCTATCCCTGATTCTATTGCTGATCCTATCTTTGATTTTAATCTTGATTCTATTGCTGGTCCTATCCCTTGATTCTATCTCTGTACATATCTGTGATCCTATCTCTGATTCTATTGCTACACCTAGCTTTTATTCCATCTCTGATCCTATACATGATTCTATCCCTGTTCCTAGCTTTGATTCTATCTCCGATCCTATCCTTGATTCTATCTCTGATCCTGTCCTTGAGTCTATCTCTGATCCTATCCTTGATTCTATCTCTGATCCTATCCTTGATTCTATCTCTGATCCTGTCCTTGAGTCTATCTCTGATCCTATCCTTGATTCTATCTCGGATCCTTTCCTCGATTCTATCTCTGATCCTGTCCTTGAGTCTATCTCTGATCCTATCCTTGAATCTATCTCTGATCCTATCCTTGAGTCTATCTCTCATCCTATCCTCGAGTCTATCTCTGATCCTATCCTCGATTCTATCTCTGATCCTATCCTCGATTCTATCTCTGATCCTATCCTCGATTCTATCTCTGATCCTATCCTCGATTCTATCTCTGATCCTATCCTTGATTCTATCTCTGAATCTATCCTTGAGTCTATCTCTGATCCTATCCTTGAATCTATCTCTGATCCTATCCTCGAATCTATCTCTGATCCTATCCTCGAGTCTATCTCTGATCCTATCCTTGAATCTATCTCTGATCCTATCCTCGAATCTATCTCTGATCCTATCCTCGAATCTATCTCTGATCCTATCCTCGATTCTATCTCTGATCCTATCCTCGATTCTATCTCTGATCCTATCCTTGATTCTATCTCTGATCCTATCCTTGAATCTATCTCTGATCCTATCCTTGAATCTATCTCTGATCCTATCCTTGAATCTATCTCTGATCCTATCCTCGATTCTATCTCTGATCCTATCCTCGATTCTATCTCTGATCCTATCCTCGATTCTATCTCTGATCCTATCCTCGATTCTATCTCTGATCCTATCCTCGATTCTATCTCTGATCCTATCCTTGATTCTATCTCTGAATCTATCCTTGAGTCTATCTCTGATCCTATCCTTGAATCTATCTCTGATCCTATCCTCGAATCTATCTCTGATCCTATCCTCGAGTCTATCTCTGATCCTATCCTTGATTCTATCTCTGAATCTATCCTTGAGTCTATCTCTGATCCTGTCCTTGAATCTATCTCTGATCCTATCCTTGATTCTATCTCTGATCCTATCCTTGATTCTATCTCTGATCCTATCCTTGAATCTATCTCTGATCCTATCCTTGAGTCTATCTCTGATCCTATCCTTGAGTCTATCTCTGATCCTATCCTCGATTCTATCTCTGATCCTATCCTCGATTCTATCTCGGATCCTATCCTTTAGCCAATGAGCCGATGCATGACAGGTCCGTGTCAGCTCGCTGTGCAGACACCAACCTGTCGGGGCCCCGCTCTCCTCCATGGGGAGATCGAATGGCGATGGACCACCTGTCCATTTTTTCGATCGGATCCCATCCATTCCACCAGATGGGTGCAAAATAGGGCATCCATCCGTCTGAGATTTGGTCGGATCGGATCCGATAGCAGCTGGTATCAGCGGACATGTCACCACTGACATCCGCCGCCCCCATAGGGGTGAATGGAGCGTCCGATCGGGTCCACCTGAAAAACTGACAGACAGACCTGATTGGAAAGCCTGTGTGAAAGGGGCCCCAAGCTGGCCGTACATTATACAATTTTCTTCAGATTTACCTTCCACTATGTAGTATAAGTGCCTGTCTGATGGCATACAAATTGAAAGTGTTTAGGAGTGACCTCATATTATAAGGTTTTGGTAAATCTAAAGGAAAATTGTACAAGAAAATTGTGTAATGTGTGGCCAGTCTAAGGGTTGTATTGATAAAAAAAATATGAAGCCCCAAGAAAAAATATTAGCCTGCGTCGAATGTTCTTCATAGAGTGAATCAGCCACATTATGGCCACTAGATGGAGCTGAAAATAGTAATAAAGGGGTATTTAAAGTGGAACTTTACCCATAACAGCTTGATAAAAAAAATGATGTTCTTTAGCAAGGAGCGAATATATTCCACAGTAACAATTAGGCTGCCACTGTAAATGAGTGTGTGCTGTAAATCGCCTCCAGCATGGCTCCTGTTTCTTCTTGCTGGAGGCTGCCATTTTGTTGAAGCCCAGAGCCCCTGAACAGCGGTAAATCATAAAGCAGAACTAAACCCAGGGGCGGTCAGTCCATTAAGGGCGCACGGGCGACGCCCCCACCCATCCATGCGTCTGGACCCTTGCAGGTCGCCTGGCGCATGAATTACAGTGGCGGGAGTGTTTTTTTGAAGGATCAGGGATGGGATCAGAGCTAGGATCAGGGACAGGATCAGGGGGGTAGAATCAGGTATAGGGTCAGAGACGGGATCATGGATGGGATCAGGGATAGGATCACAGATAGGTCAGGGCAAGGATAGGATCAAGATTAGGATCAGGGATGGGATCAGGGACAGAATCATGGATAGGATCAGGGGTAGAATTAGGGATATGATTAGGGACAGGATCATGCATGGGATAAGGGATAGGATCACAGATAGGACCAGGGATAGGATCAGGGGTAGGATTATGGATAGGATCAGGGGTAGAATCAGTAATAGCATCAGGGACAGGATCATGGATGGGATCAAGGATGGAATCAGTGATAGGATCAGGGACAGGATCAGGGATGGGATCAGGGATAGGATCAGGGACGGGATCAGGGGTAGGATCAGGGACAGGATCAGGGATAGGGTCAGAGATAGGGTCAGGGACAGGATCAGGGACAGAATCATGGATAGGATCAGGGAGAGGATCATGTATGGGATCAGGGATAGGATCAGGGATAGGATCAGGGAAAGGATTATGGATAGGATCACAAATAGGATCAGGGTTAAGGTCAGGGCAAGGATAGGATCAAGGTTAGGATCGGGGTTAAAGTCAGGGCAAGGATAGGATCAAGGTTAGGATCAGGGATGGGATCAGGGACAGGATCATGGATAGGATCAGGGGTAGAATCGGGGATATGATTAGGGACAGGATCATGGATAGGATCACAGATAGGACCAGGGATGGGATCAGGGTTGGGATCAGGGATGGGATCAGGGATAAGATCAGGAACAGGATCGTGTATGGGATCAGGGATGGTATCAGTGATAGGATCAGGGACAGGATCAGGGATGGAATCAGGGATAGGATCAGGGGTAGAATCAGGGACAGGATCATGGATGTGATCAGGGATTTTGATTACAGATAGGGCCAGGGGTAGGATTATGGATAGGATCAGGGGTAGAATCAGTAATAGCATCAGGGATGGGATCAGGGATAGGATCAGGGGTAGAATCAGGGACAGGATCATAAATGTGATCAGGGATTTTGATTACAGATATGATCAGGGGTAGGATTATGGATAGGATCAGGGGTATAATCAGTAATAGCATCAGGGACAGGATCATGGATGGGATCAAGGATGGAATCAGTGATAGGATCAGGGACAGGATCAGGGATGGGATCAGGGATAGGATCAGGGACAGGATCAGGGGTAGAATCAGGTATAGGATCAGGGACAGGATCAGGGATAGGGTTAGGGATAGGGTCAGGGACAGGATCAGGGACAGGATCAGGGACATAATCATGGATAGGATCATGGATGGGATCAGGGATAGGATCAGGGATAGGATCAGGGAAAGGATTATGGATAGAATCACAAATAGGATCAGGGTTAAGGTCAGGGAAAGGATAGGATCAAGGTTAGGATCAGGGATGGGATCAGGGACAGGATCATGGATAGGATCAGTGGTAGAATCAGGGATATGATTAGGGACAGGGTCATGCATTGGACCAGGGATAGGATCACAGATAGGATCAGGGATGGGATCAGGGTTGGGATCAGGGATGGGATCAGGAACAGGATCATGCATTGGACCAGGGATAGGATCACAGATAGGATCAGGGATGGGATCAGGGTTGGGATCAGGGTTGGGATCAGGGATGGGATCAGGAACAGGATCATGGATGGGATCAGGGATGGGATCAGGAACAGGATCATGGATGTGATCAGGGATGGGATCAGTGATAGGATCAGGGACAGGATCATGGATGGGATCAGGGATGGAATCCGGGATAGGATCAGGGGTAGAATCAGGGACAGGATCATGGATGTGATCAGGGATTTTGATTACAGATAGGAGCAGGGATATGATCAGGGGTAGAATCAGGGAGAGGATCAGGGGTAGAATCAGAGATAGGATCAGGGAGAGGGTCATGGATGGGATCAGGAATAGGATCAGGTACAGGATCATGCATGGGATTGGGGATAGGATTACAGATAGGGCCAGGGACAGGATCAGGGATATGATTGGATAGGATCACATGAATATAGTCAGCCCACTAAAATATGGATTATATTATGTGGTTTTATTGCAGGGTTCAGTAGATACAATGTGATTTATTTATAGAGTACGGAAGTTGGCAGAAGATTTCCACAATGGGAATTCAGCACCATGGACAGTTCTGGAGTCGGAACATTCTGAATATAATTTCTCATTGTTATAATGTTACATATTATTCCCTTCATTGAAGTCCTTGTTATATATTGAGTGTTGTTGTGCTTTGTTCAGCATACAGTAATATGAGGACGGCCTCTATACACACTTGTGTCTTTCCCACTGGTGTGCACCCCAAAGCTCAAACACGCATGCGTGTGTGTCTGTCTGTGTATATAGATATATATACAGCGCCTTGAAAAAGTATAAATACAGCTGTTCTGTGAAGCCCTCAGAGGTTTGTTAGAGAACCTTAGTGAACAAACAGTATCATGAAGGCCGAGGAACACACCAGGTCAGGGATAAAGTTGTGGAGAAGTATAAAGCAGGGTTAGGTTATAAAAAAATCTCCCAAGCTTTGAAGATCTCACGGAGCTTCTGTTCAATCCATCATCGGAAAATGGAAAGAGTATGGCACAACTGCAAACCTACCAAGACATGGCCGTCCACCTAAACTGACCGGGCTGGGCAAGGAGAGCATTCATCAGAGAAGCAGCCAAGAGGCCCATGGTAACTCTGGAGGAGCTGCAGAGATCCACAGCTCAGGTGGGAGAATCTGTCTACAGGACAACTATTAGTGGTCTCTCCACAAATCTGCCCTTTATGGAAGAGTGACAAGAAGAAAGACATTGGAGAAAGAAAGACATAAGAAGTCCTGTTTGCAGTTTGTGAGAAGCCATGTGGGGGAGGGGACACAGCAAACATGTGGAAGAAGGTGCTCTGGTCACATGACACCAAAATTTTACTTTTTGTCATAAAAGCAAAATGCAATGTGTGGCGGAAAACTAACACTGCACATCCCCCTGAACACACCATCCCCACCGTGAAACATGGTGGTGGCAGCATCATATGGTGGGGATGCTTTTCTTCAGCAGGGACAGGGAAGCTGGTCAGAGTTGATGGGAAGATGGATGGAGACAAATACAGGGCAATCTTAGAAGAAAACCTGTTAGAGTCTGCAAAAGTCTTGAGACCGGGGGGGGTTCACCTTCCAGCAGGACAACGACCCTAAAGTACAGCCAGAGCTACAATGGAATGGTTTAGATCAAAGCCTATTCATGTGTTAGAATGGCCCAGTCACAGTCCAGACCTAAATCCCATTGAGAATCTGTGGCAAGACTTGAAAATTGCTGATCACAGACGCTCTCCATCCAATCTGACAGAGCTTGAGATATTTTACAAAGAAGAAGAATGGGCAGAAATGTCCCTCTCTAGATGGGCAAAGCTGGTAGACTGATTATTTTCCTAATTTTACGTGTGGCCCTTTGGCGATGTTGGGGGCCACACTCAAGGAGCCCCATATCAAGAAAGTAGCCAACACTAAGTTTAAAATTCTTCCACACGCCTCTGGCTGGTAGAACCCTCAAGGCACCATAGGTAGCTGTGTGTGTGATCATTTGTATATTACAGTGATGGGCTCCATCTTGCACCGGAGATATCTGGTTAGGAGAAAATTATGCCATTTTTTTTTTTTCATTGACACATTGAAGGCAAAGTGATTTTATTTTCATATTTCTTGTCTGACGATGAATTCTCATCTGGCTGGCACAGAGGGGGTTAAATAACCCAACTCAGGCTCTCCCGCTGAGGGTGGCTTTAGTATTCCTTATCAGAGCGGGCCCCCTAGTGGGGAAACAGAGAACTGCGGGAGAGATGGCTTTTTCTCTGGTCTATCACATACTGGCCATGGTGGGGTTGGGGAATTTGTGAATATCATATGTCTCTCGAGAAGCCCAACAAAAAAAAGTCATTTTTATCATTTCTATGCAAATTTGTACATAAAGTTCTTCTTCGTATTCTATAAATAATGCAGATCTCCCCGTCTGGTTCCTGCAGTTTGCTGCAAATGATCTTGGAAGGGATTTGAAGAAGTTCTGTTAAAAAATAAAAACTGTACTTATGAAATCTTTATTTTTTATTTTTTGGCAGTCGAGTTTTTGGATTAGGAGTAGCTGCTTTACCTTAAAGGGCGAGACTATATTTTCTGTGTCTGTAATAAGCAGGAAACCTTGCCAGGGCCGACCCTGATAGTAGGACTGAAAGGCTGATAACTCCCAGGGCCATCTTAATAACATTATTGGCCCCTGGGCAAAGTAATGCTCTGGGGCCCCTACAATGGAGACAGTGCAGGTAAACAGAAATCAAGTAGGTAGGAGGTAGGGGATATCTGGGGTGTAGAGGGGTCAGAGTGCTGGGGGGATATCTGGGGTGTAGAGGGGTCAGAGTGCTGGGGGGGTATCTGGGGTGTAGAGGGGTCAGAGTGCTGGGGGGGTATCTGGGGTGTAGAGGGGTCAGAGTGCTGGGGGGATATCTGGGATGAAGAGGGGTAGCCCGGGCTCAAGGACCAGCTGCTTTGGGGAAAGGGCAGGGGCCCCCATGCTGCTGGGGCCCCTGGGCAGTGCCCAGGTGTGCCCTCTCATTAAGACAGCCCTGATAACTCCTTCTCGTGTCTGGGGGGGGGGGGGGGTGGAGATGGATGGATGGCTGTCCTTAGTCAGAGAAGTAATATTTATTCCAATAATGATTGTCTACATCAGGGGTCTGCAAACTTTTCAAACAAAGGGCCAGTTTATTGTCCTTCAGATTTTAGGAGGGCCGGATTGTTGCCAGCGGGGGCAGACAATGTCCTGGGCCCAGCACCAGTGAGAAAAAAATGTGGCCTCAGGGTTGGTGGTCAGTAGAAGGAGGAGTAGCGCCCCTATCAGTAGGAGGAATGGTATCCCATCATTGATATCACAGAAAGAAATAGTGCCCCCTTGTTGGTGTCAGTGGGAGGAATAGTGCCTCATATCAGTTGGAGGAATAGTGCCCCAAGGGCCGGATAAAGGCTAGCAAAGGGCCACATCTGGCCCTCGGGCCGCAGTTTGGAGACCCCTGGTCTACATCATGGCCAATCGGGAGAGCAGAGATCCTTTTCCATGACAGTGGGTGACCCTGTCAGCTGTGGCTTCCGAATGCCAGAGGCCTCCTCACAACATTCCCGGCTATTAACATTTGTGTCCGGGGTCACTTGACAGTACACTGTTAATCACATATAGTGGATGATCCGCAGCAGTCACATGTGAAAGAATCCAGCAGCACATATAGTAAGCCATCGTCCCTAGCTCAGTCTCTCTCCATCTGAAGTCATTATTACTCAGGTTCTGCATCACCTTAGACTGTCTGGCCCAGATTCTCAAATGGCTTACGACGGCGCAACGCAATGTGCGCCGTCGTAAGTCCGAATCTGGTCCGACGTATCTATGTGACTGTTTCTTAGAATCAGTTACGCATAGATATCCATTAGATCCGACTGGCGTAAGGCTCTTATGCTGTCGGATCTTAAATGCAATTTTTTTTTGCCGCTAGGTGTCGCCTCCGTCGTTTTCCCCCGTCGGGTATGCAAATTAGCAAAATATACGAATTCCCAAAAGTACGCGCGGTCGACGCAGTGAAGTTACGACGTTTACGTTAGATTTGCGACGCGTAAAGTTGCCCCTGCTATATGAGGGGCAACCAATGTTAAGTATGGCCGTTGTTCCCACGTCGAAATTAAAAAATCTACGTCGTTTGCGTAAGTCGTCTGTGAATGGGGCTGGACGCCATTTACGTTCACGTCGAAACCAATGACGTCCTTGCGACGTCATTTAGCGCAATACACGGTAAATTTTAGGGACGGCGCATGCGCATTACGTTTGGCGCGGGAACGCACTTAATTTAAATGCTATACGCCCCCTACCCGCCTAATTTGAATTAGGTGGGCTTGCGCTGGGTGATTTACGCTACGCCGCCGCAACTTTACAGGCAAGTGCTTTGTGAATAAAGTACTTGCCTGTAAAACTTGCGGCGGCGTAACGTAAATGACATACGTTACGCTGCCGCAGTTTTACGCCCATCTACGAGAATCTGGGCCTCTGTTTCCATTCACTGCTCCCCGGAGATCGTCCCTCTGAGACAGGATCACTGCACACACCTCTAGCTGGGTACACCTCCTCCCAGGTCCTCCGGGGGGGGGGGTGGTCTCCCTCCAGGGAACTCTTGCTTTGGCATAAAATCAGTGTTGGCCCGTCCACAGAGGGCACACGGGCGCCGCCTCCCCTATCCATGCGTCCGTCCCCCTGTTCTACATATCAGTGGCGCCGGACCATGGATTCCAATACATGGGGGTGTGTTTTTGAAGCACCTGATTAAGACCAGAGGCTCTAATAGGCTTTAAAAAAGGGTGACCTCGGGGCACAGAGCATTGCGCCAGGAGCCCACCCAGTTGTGTGACCGTAGCGAATGAATTTTCGCTATTGTCACACTAAAGTTCCTTCCCGCCAATCAGGGGGTAGGTCTGTGAGGCCTGTTTCTCCCGATTGGCCGATCCTATTGGATGCTTAGCGTTTTGGCAGAAGAAACACGGCGGAGGAAGCTGGAGGAGCGGACACCGGAGCCGCCTCTTGTCCGAAGCGGCTTCATTTGACAAGAGGCTGTAGTCCTGCAGCCATAGACTTGAATAAAGGTGACTTGCGCCGTTCTCTCTGATCGATCTTACTCGTTGCTCGTAGCTGTGCGTTCTCCGACTGCTCACTGCGCTCAGAAGTCGCCCTCCCTCATCTAAATAATTAAATAGACAGAGAAGACGGTCCTGACAGCCGGCGTCGGATTGGGGTCACGGACGCGAGGAAGAGCGGCTTCTATTAAATGTTATGAAGCGGAGGGGGGGAAAGAACGCACGATATCTCCAAGTCTGCAGATTAATTCCATCCATTTACATGTAATTGCATTACTCTGCGGATACTAGGAAGCAGGCGTATCTCCGACGCGGCGAATGTTAATGCGATCCCGTGACCTTCGCCTTCCACCCACCCGGATCATTAGAGAGTAATAACATTTGAGGGTTTCTCACATACGGACATTTATGGGTACACTGCTGCTTGCAACATCTCCTTGGTTTCTAGAACCTCAAAAAAAATGATATACTATACGGAAATCATTTAAAGTGCACCTGTCATCACTATTTTGTCAAAAGTATTGGGACGCCTGCCTTTGCACGCGCATGAACTTTAATGGCATCCCAGTCTTAGGCCCAGATTCTCGTATCCGGAGCGTAAAACTGTGCGGGCGTAACGTATCTGGTTTACGTTACGCCGCCGCAAGTTTTACAGGCAAGTGCTTTATTCACAAAGAACTTGCCTGTAAAGTTGCGGCGCCGTAGCGTAAATCACCCGGCGCAAGCCCGCCTAATTCAAATGAGCCGGGTAGGGGGCGTGGAGCATTTAAATTAGGCATGCGCCGTCCGGAAAATATCCCAGGGTGCATTGCTCCAAATGACGTCGCAAGGACGTCATTGGTTTCGACGTGAACGTAAATGGCGTCCAGCCCCATTCACGGACGACTTACGCAAACGACGTAAATTTTACAATTTCGACGCGGGAACGACGGCCATACTTAACATTGACTAGGCCAGCTAGGGGGCAGCTTTAACTTTACGCGGCGTATCTCTTACGGAAACGGCGTATCTTTACTGCGACGGGTGCTCGTACATTCGTGAATCGGCTTATCTTGTCATTTGCATATTCTACGCCGAACTCAACGGAAGCGCCACCTAGCGGCCAGCGTAAATATTGCACCCTAAAATACGACGGCGTAGGAGAATTACGCCGCTCGTATCTTAGCAGGGGCACTGGCTCTATTAAATTGAATGGTCAAGTGGCACCTGCCCCATTGACTTCAATGGCCAAGGGGTACCGGTCCCATTGACTTCAATGGCCAAGGGGCACTGAGTGAGTGAGTAACTTATATAGCGCTACAAATGCAAACTAAATCGCCTCAAGGCGCTGTTAAATTGAATGGTCAAATGGCACCTGCCCCATTGACTTAAATGGCCAAGAGGCCCCGGCCTCACTGACTTGAATGGCCAATGGGCACCAGCCTCATTGACTTAAATGGCTAAGAGGCACTAGCCTCATTCACTTGAATAGCAAAGGGGCACCTGCCCCATTGACTTAAATGGACAAGAGGCCCTGGCCTCACTGACTTGAATTGCCAAGGGGCACCAGCCTCATTGACTTAAATGGCTAAGAGGCACTGGCCTCATCAACTTGAATGGCAAAGAGGTACCAGCCCCATTCACTTGAATGGCCAAGGGCCACCGGCCTCATTGTCGTAATTGGCCAAGAGGCACTTGCCTCAGTGTCTTGAATGACCAAGGGGTACCAATCCCATTGACTTGAATGGCCAGGGGGCACCAGCCTCATTGACTTAAATGGCCAAGAAGCACCGGCCTTACTGACTTGAATGGCCAAGGGGCACCGGCTTCATTGACTTAAATGGCCAAGAGGCACCGGCCTCACTGACTTAAATGGACAAGAAGCACTGGCCTCATTGACTTGAATGGCCAAGGGGCACTGGCCTCATTGACTTGAATGGCCAAGGGGCACTGGCCTCATTGACTTAAATGGACAAGAAGCACCAGTCTCACTGACTTGAATGACCAAGGGGCACCAGCCTCATTGAGTTAAATGGCCAAGAGGCACTGGCCTCACAGACTTGAATGGCCAAGGGGCACCGGCCTCATTGACTTAAATGGCCAAGAGGCACTTGCCTCATTGACTTGAATGGCCGAGAGGCACCGGCCCCATTGACTTGAATGGCCGAGAGTCACCTGCCCCAATGACTTGAATGGCCAAGTGACCCTAGCCCTATTGTTTTGAATACCCCAGAGGCGCTGGCCCCATTGACTGGAATGGTCCAGTGGAGCCGGCCCCATTGACTTGAACAGCCGGTGCTGCCTGTCAACTCAACATAACGTGTTAAATTTGCTGCGGCCATGACGCAAAATGCCAGCCCACCCATCAAGACATTTTGATATTTGCATAACTCCATCCAAGAGCCAGCCCACTGCTTGTATCAGGGCTGAGAGCTCTTGAGAGGAGTACTGAGGCCGGAGGCTGTAATGTTAAGGGGCAGCTACGTACAGCACCCTGCCAAAACCCTCCCACCAGCCATGATCTGCCAGAATTGACTAAAGTATAGAAAGTATTGAAAACAAAAAGATTTTATTTAAAAGTGTAATCAGCATATTGATGAGGCGGGAGGGAGCTGCAGATTGAATTTTCGGCGTTAATGTCTTATTTGTCATCACATGAGACTAACAAGAATCGGGATAAAAACCGACGTGTTATTTTGGTTTTATGTTATTTCTTTATTTTTGCTGTACTCGGAATTATCTCAGCTTGTCAAACAATATTGCTGAACGACAACCAGCCAGTGACAGGAAGTCCCATTCCACCAAAGTGACAGACCTACATTCGGCGCAGGCTGAGTGACGGTAACGTGCAGTGACAGCGCGGGCGATTATTTATTTATTGGCTGTTTTCTGAGACCAAAGAGAATACACAGTATAAATAATATCCAGTGTACCGCTGATTGCGGCTTGTGCGCTTTTCTACAGAACAACTCCGGGTCACAGACATGGAGTCGTCAAATCCTAAGAGCGAGATAACATGCGGTTTTACAATAAGAATAAGTGCAGCGCAGCCTTCTAACAATTTGTGTAATACGTTTGTGCGTTTATACATGCAGGCAATGAAACAAAATATACATTGTAATAGTGAGAGTCCCTGTCCCTATGGAAATGGAGCAAAAATGGACACAGAGCCTGCATGTCAGCGGACTACAGAGCTACAGAGTGTAGAGTTGAAAAAGAGAGGACTGCTCTGGCAGCTTTCTCCGGATTTTGCTATGTTCGGATGGGGCTCTGTAGTTTGGAGATCCCACAGAGTGGGATGGGACCTCCAACCCTGTGTCCAGGTCTTATGGATAGCCAGCAGGTTGTGTGCCCAGGTGCCCACAGCCCATATAACGAGGGGCTGGTAACAGCAGAGAGTGGAGGAAGGTGGAGTGTGAGCAGCTTGTTATTGCTGGTGAAAGACAGACCCCCTGTAAGGAAATCTGTCCACCCTGTGTGAGACTACATCCCTGGTGAGGGGGGACTTTGTGTCTGACGAACTGGGAACGTTGGGATAGCTACAAGGGCCTGTGAGACCAGAGAAGGGTCTGGGAGGCTGGGAGAGCCGAGGCAACTAGTCAGTCCAAGGAGGCTGAAGGAAGTCCTGAAGTCTGGGGGACAGTGAGCAAACCCAGGGGCTGGAGAATCCTGTTGAGACCAGGAGTAGGCTGGTGTAGCCGGGAACTGCAAGGCAAAGTAAGCCTAGGAGCCAGGAGGCTTGGCATTTTCTGAATTTACTGGAGTAGAACCCTTGTGTGGGAAATCCCCTCTATAAACTTTTATTTTTGTTCCTTTTAATAAAAATGGGCTGCCAGGGCCTCAAGCCTGATAACTGACTGCTGTGGACTCACTACATGAAAACGCATCTACCACTGAGCTAAACACCCCAATGTCACAACATATACAGGTAGTGCTTCTTGCTATATCAATAAAAGTCTTCATTGTACTTATTTATTTCATCATATCACAGTGTTTCTGCTCCAATCCTTATCACCAGCTCTGTGTTTCGCCACCATCCAAGCAAGCCCCTTACCTCTATGTTCGACCCCACTGTAAAGTAAGGTCTAAATGTGCCTATCCCTTTAAATTGAGCCATCGAACCTCCTCCAGCAATCTCAGCTCAGAAACCAAAATAGCTGTCAGCTTCCTGTTCCACCTGTGCATGGTGACGTCACGTCAATGACGCGTTTCGTCACCCAACCGTGATGAGCTTTGCAGGCTGCAGGGTGGTTGCAGCATGGCGCTACTCACTTAAAGGGATTGTGTTCAGCAATGGTACTGTCTGTTGGATGTGGCAGGGGGTATCATTTTGACCATGGCTAGTAGACAAGAGAGTAGTCGGGAACAGTCCAAGTGGTCCTGGTTTTCTTTGCTAAAAAAATGGCATTAGGTCATGGCCCTCAGGATTGCACCACCAAAGATGGTGGCTGGAACCAAAAGGCTACTGTGCGATGGTTAGGTTAGACAAGGGTTGAGGCAGTCAGTAGACAAGAGGGTAGTCAGTTCCAGGCAGAGATTGAAGTAGGTGGCAAGTGAGAGAGAAGTCAGGTCCAGGAAAAGATCAAGGTAGCTGGCAGAAAGTAGTCAGGTCAATCTAGATTGGCAACAGACAGGCACCTAACAGCCAAATAGTTTAGCACTTTAGCCCTAGGGTAGCTGGCTTTAAGACACAGCACCAGCCGCTTCAAATGCTTTTTCCTAATTATCCTTCTGGTCCAAAGACAAGCTCAGGAATCTCTGGAAGTCAAGGAGGAATCGGAGGTCCTAGGATTCCTGGAAATCCTAGCAGACTCAACCGCAATCCATGTGAATAGTGGAGTTCCTTGGAATCCTTGAAATCCTGGAAGACCCGGGTTGGATCCTCTAAGCACTGGAGGTCCTATAAGTCCTGGAAATCCTAGAAGACCTGGCAGGGAACCTATGAATACTGGAAGCCTTAGGAATCCTGGAAATTTTGCAAGACTTGGCAAGGAACCTGTAAGTACTGGAGGTTCTAGAAGTCCTGGAAATCCTGGTAGACCTGGCAGGGAACCTGTGTGTACTGGAGGCCCTAGGAATCCTGGAAATTCTAGAAGACCCGGCAAAGAACCTGTAAGTACTGGAGGTTGTAGAAGTCCTGGAAATCCTGGAAGACCCAACAGTGAACATGTGAGTACTGGAAACCCTAGGAATCCTGGGAAACCTGACAATAAACCTGAGTGGCAGCATAGGTGACAGTTGGAGTGGGCGCTAAAACCATGGCCCTAAAGGGGCAGCATAGTGGTGGAATTTGGGGGGGGGGGGCGTTAAAACCATGGTCCTGAGCAAAAGCATAGGTGGCAGTTGGGGGAGGGAGCTCCAAAACTGCAGCTTATTTTCCACCCTCTGGCTTCATGTCTAAAATGAGCCTTAAGGCCCCATTCACAACTGAGCGTTTAGTAAATTGTTAATGGCACCCCAAACAAAGCAAGCAGATGCACGTTTTTACATGCAGAAAAAGACTAAAAAAAAACGGGTCAAAAGGCGCAGTTGTGCAAAAAGCTACATGAGCTACTTTATGGCCGGGATCACACCTATGCGAATTGGATGAAGGTTTCCCCGCATCCAATTCGCATAACAGGCAAGTGTGACCGTTCCTCAATGGAGTCGGTTCACCGATGTCTGGGGTGGCCGCAGTCCGGTTTGAAAACGAGTCCAGTGCGTGTTTTGTGTCCGGTTCAGGTTTGAATTCAGGCAAAAATTCTGACCTGAATCGCACGTGAACCGATGAACAGACATGCATCGGACCCCAGGCACGTACCCGTGGCCGCACTTATGTGAACCCGGCCTAAATCGTTTGTTGCATGTAGGGCAGCCCGTTAAAAACAAATGGGCCGCCCTATGCACATAGCATGAGAACACGTACAAAAAAACGCTGTGCGATTTGCCCGCATTCTCAATAGACTTCGGTGTGAATGCAGCCTAAGAGCGCTTCCTTTTTGAGGCATTAAAGACATCTGAAGACACTTTATGACTCGCACACATTGTATTTTTTCCCGGTAAACCTCTTTCTTCTATCTCTCAGCCACATTTGGGTAGACGTGGAAAGGTCGCGAAAACAACCAGTAAAAAATGACTTTTCTGCATGTTTTTGCTCGGCTGTTTTCATGCTGGGAAAGATTTCATTATCTCCGCGGTGGAAAGTGTCGGGTCACACAATATTTAGAGGATGTTTAATGTACTGCTGGAGCTGAGATTTGTTTTCTGCTGTTTCTGAAAGATCTGAGATGTTAAGAAGTTGGAAATGTGGCTAAAAGAAAACAGCTGAATCCCGAGACGCATCTGCATGTAGAACAACTAAGAAGCAAATTAATAATAAAATAAAAACAATAGAATCCAGAGAGGTCTGGGAAGGTTTTTTTTTTTATCCAGGTCATGGTGGTGAGTAGCCTGGTAGAGTAACTTGGTACATGCAGTGCAGTATAATGAGGGATGCACTGACCTGCACATTGGGGAGGCTAGACAACCTCCCAACGTAGAAGGGCCAATTCTACAGGTCAAGACAGTTCTCACAGTCCCTTAAGGAAAAGGAACATTCCTTTGAGAACAGTGAAGAGCACATTTTGGACAGAGAGGACAAATGGTTCACATGAGGACATCTACATCCAACTAGAACAAAAGAGGTCATATTGGAACAACCATCCCTGAACAGGAGGTGTAGGCCTTCAACACCATCTTTTTTCCATATATAATGCCATTTTACCCCAGTCATTTGATAACAATTTAAACCGCCAGCCGAATAAATCGAAGGATTTACATTTATGAAGTCTTTATAACACCAGGGATGGGTGAACCAGAATACGGTGGTTCCACATCGTTCACATCTCTCATACTTTTCTTGTGTTGTGTTGACCCCTTGGTCAGGTGGCATGGGTTCACCCAAGGCATTGAGTCCAAGTGGCAGTTGGTTTTCCCCTGAGCTCCTCATGGTGGAGCTGGGCCAAAAACCCAAGTGGTCCTGGTTTTCTTTTCTAAAAAAAAATGGCATTAGGTCATGGTCCTCAGGATTGCACCACCAAAGGGGGTGGCTGGAACCAAAAGGCCACTGTTCCTAAAGTCCCTTAAGAAAAAGGAACATTCCTTTGAGAACAGTAAAGCGCACATTTTGGACAGAGAGGACAAATTGTCCACAAGAGGCCATCTACATCCAACTAGAACTAAAGAGGTCATCTAGGTCATATTGGAACAACCATCCCAGAAGGTGTAGGCCTTCAACACCATCTTGTTTCCATATATAATGCCATTTTACCCCAGTCATTTGATAACAATTTAAACCGTTAGCCGGCATTAAAGTAGGATAGGGGTTAATCCGCGCTTAGGATCTGACCAGGCTAGTAAAATGACAGTAGATACTGGACAGATGTCTAATCAAATCCGGGAAAACCGATAAAAAAATTTAATCAAAATAATCAGAATAATTAAAATAATCAATAATCAATAATCAGGCTGCAGCCCCCCAAAAACAAATCCCCATAGGAGATAGTAAAAGAATAGATGAACGTATGGAGGGGTGGTGGCGCTGCCCTACCTGCAACTGGGCACAACAATAATTGTGAACAGTAACCCAAATGGGTGTGAGGTAACGTGTAGTGGTCAGTACAGTAAGTGAAAACAGACCTGTATTCCGACAAAATATTAAGGTGAAAAATACAATATTAAGTAAAATGCCCCACCACATATATATATGTTATGGGGTGAAGGTATGTAAAATTATCACTAGTAGGCTAGGAGCTAGCCTGTGAAGGTTCCACTGTGCTATAAATATAAATAAATAATACTAATAAAATACATAAGAATTATACATGTGACAAAAAGGATGATCATGTAACAAAAAAGCAAAATTGTGGTACTTGTAATAGTCCAATAGTGTGCATATATAGTACAGAAAAATATAGTCCAGCAATATGTATGCGGTGAAAAAACTTATTGCAACAATAATATGAAAAAGGCCATCCAGGGAGTGATAAAGTCCGTGCTGTTATAGGTGCACCTGTGAAGGTGAGTGCTCAGGTATACAGTAGTGGAACTTGCACGCAGTGGTCACGGTGCTCCCCCTTATGGGTCCCCACTTACCAGAGGCACTAACCCCTGCAGGGGTAAAGTGCAAGTAGTCAGCCTCGGACGGCTCAGTGATCTCCCGTAGTTCCTCAGTTATGCTTGGGACCTCCTAGATGTAATAGTGATGTTTTATCCGGATCCAAGGTGAGTAGTTGTTTTTAAAAGCCAGCAGCCCTCCGGAGAAAAAAACACACTGACATAGCGTGGTATGTTGGAATAGGTGCTTGGTTTATTAGCACTCACAAAGGCATGCAGGGTACATCAAAAATATAATAAAAAATAATAAAAAATATGAACATAAGAATACGTTTAGAGCGGGGGTGGTTGCTCTAAGGGATAAAAGTTTTAAGTTTTATTTTTTTTTTTATTATTTTTTATTATATTTTTGATGTACCCTGCATGCCTTTGTGAGTGCTAATAAACCAAGCACCTATTCCAACATACCACGCTATGTCAGTGTGTTTTTTTCTCCGGAGGGCTGCTGGCTTTTAAAAACAACTACTCACCTTGGATCCGGATAAAACATCACTATTACATCTAGGAGGTCCCAAGCATAACTGAGGAACTACGGGAGATCACTGAGCCGTCCGAGGCTGACTACTTGCACTTTACCCCTGCAGGGGTTAGTGCCTCTGGTAAGTGGGGACCCATAAGGGGGAGCACCGTGACCACTGCGTGCAAGTTCCACTACTGTATACCTGAGCACTCACCTTCACAGGTGCACCTATAGCAGCACGGACTTTATCACTCCCTGGATGGCCTTTTTCATATTATTGTTGCAATAAGTTTTTTCACCGCATACATATTGCTGGACTATATTTTTCTGTACTATATATGCACACTATTGGACTATTACAAGTACCACAATTTTGCTTTTTTGTTACATGATCATCCTTTTTGTCACATGTATAATTCTTATGTATTTTATTAGTATTATTTATTTATATTTATAGCACAGTGGAACCTTCACAGGCTAGCTCCTAGCCTACTAGTGATAATTTTACATACCTTCACCCCATAACATATATATATGTGGTGGGGCATTTTACTTAATATTGTATTTTTCACCTTAATATTTTGTCGGAATACAGGTCTGTTTTCACTTACTGTACTGACCACTACACGTTACCTCACACCCATTTGGGTTACTGTTCACAATTATTGTTGTGCCCAGTTGCAGGTAGGGCAGCGCCACCACCCCTCCATACGTTCATCTATTCCGTTAGCCGGCATTGCCTCAAAGGATTAACATTTATGAAGTCTTTATAACACCAAGGATGGGTGAACCAATAAGGTGGTTCCACATCATTCACATCTCCCATACTTTTCTTAGACAATATTGTGTTGGCCCCTTGGTCAGGTGGCATGGGTTCACCCAAGGCATTGAGTCCAAGTGGCAGTTGGTTTTCCCCTGAGCTTCTCATGGTGGAGCTGGGCCAGAAACCCAAGTGGTCCTGTTTTTTTTTCTAAAAAAAATGGTATTAGGTCATGGTCCTCAGGATTGCACCACCAAAGGGGTTGGCTGGAACCAAAAGGCCACTATTCCTAAAGTCCCTTAAGGAAAAGGAACATTCCTTTGAGAACAGTAAATAGCACATTTTGGACAGAGAGGACAAATGGTTCACAAGAGGCCATCTACATCCAACTAGAACAAAAGAGGTCATATTGGAACAACCATCCCAGAAGGTGTAGGCCTTCAACACCATCTTTTTAAGGGTGTGGCTGGAACCAAAAAGCCACCGTGTGGTGGTTAGGTTAGACAAGGGTTGAGGCAGTCAGTAAACAAGAGAGTAGTCAGGTCCAGGCAGAGATTGAAGTAGGTGGCAGGTGAGAGAGAAGTCAGGTCCAGGCAAAGGTCAAGGCAGCTGGCTGAAAGTAGTCAGGTAAATCTAGATTGGCAACACACAGCGACCTTACAGCTAAATAGTATAGCACTTTAGCCCTAGGGTAGCTGGCTATAAGACACAGCACCAGCCACTTCAAATGCTTTTTCCTAATTATCCTTCTGGTCCGAGGACAATCTCAGCATCGTTTCAGAAAAACTCTGGAAGTCCTGGAGGAAGTGGAGGTCCTAGTATTCCTGGAAATTCTAGCAGACCCAGCAGTAATCCCATGTATAGTGGAGGTCCTCGGAATCCTAGAAATTCCCGAAGACCCAAACAGCAATCTGTAAGCACTGTAAGTCCTGTAAGTCCTGGAAATCCTAGAAGACCCGGCAGGGAACCTATGAGTGCTGGCAGCCCTAGGAATCCTGGAAATTTTGGAAGACTCTGCAAGGAACCTGTAAGTACTGGAGGTTCCAGAAGTCCTGGAAATCCTGGTAGATCTGGCAGGGAACCTGTGTGTACTGGAAGCCCAAGGAATCCTGGAAATCCTAGAAGACCCAGGAAAGAACCTGTAAGTACTGGAGGTTATAGAAGTCCTGGAAATCCTGGTAGGCCCAACAGTGAACCTGTGAGTACTGAAGACCCTAGGAATCCTGGAAGACCTGGAAGGAACATTGTGAGTACTGTAAAAGACAATCATTATTTGCATTGACACATTCCATGGAGATTGGATTAAGGTATCTGTAGTATCTTCCTGTCATTCATTAGAACTAAAGAACTGCACATTGGACTAAGTACTGACCCAAAGTGTGAAACGCGTTGACTGCTATCCCCATTTTTTTGTTGCGTTTTTGTAGAGCATTTTCTGTTCTGATTTTACAATAAAGGCAACCGAAAGGTCTATTGGAGTGTGGCTGTCCATTTTTCCTAGCCTCTATCACTGATAGGCTGAGTCGGGTGCCGGTCCAGGCTCAGGAAGGATCTGTGACATCACCCGGGAGCACGCTTCAGCCCGCTGTCTGCTGATAAGGACCAAGGAGAATGGGATTTATTGTTGTGGCACCTCAAAAATCCTATTCTCATTGGTTCTTGGTGTATATTGTTTAGATATTCAGCAAACGTATTTCTGTCTGCTTATAAGGCCTCGTACACACGACCGAACATGTCTGCTGAAACTGGTCCGCGGCCGACCGGACAATTTTCCGGCGGATCGGACAGGTTTCCAGCGGACAAATGTTTCTTAGCATGGTAAGAAACATGTCCGCTGGAAGCCTGTCCGTCGGACATGTTCGGTCGTCTGTACGACTCACCGGACATGTCTGCTCGGCCGAAAGCCCTCGCATGCGTCGAAGTGATTCGACGCATGCGTGGAAGCATTGACCTTCCAGGGTCGCGGACGTCGCCGCGTCATCGTCGCGGCGACGGTGCGGCCACGTCACAGCGTATCCTGTCCGCACGGATTTCGGTTTGATGGTGTGTACAGCCATCAGACCGAAATCTCCGAGCGGACATGTCCAATGAAAACGGTCCGCGGACCATTTTCATCGGACATGTCCCCTCATGTGTACGAGGCCTAAGGGGGTCACAGGAGTGCAGAATGAGATGCACCCATGTGATCCACAGGAGAAGTACAACCAAACAAGCTTTGGCTGTACTTCTCCTTTAAATGATTGGCGTCTTTCTTCGACATAACATTTGAATTATATACTGTCCATCCTTTTTTTTTTTCTTCGATTTTTTTTTCAATATATTAAGTGTGGCACAAGCCATATTTTAAGGGCGCTGTAGGGAGTAGAAACGTGGAAGTATTGATTTGTAAATGGACTGTAATAGCGGTGATAGTGATAGCAGTCTTATGTTTCTAAATGTGATGGAAGTGGTATGAAGCCGGCCTAATTGTGCAATGTGGGGCTTAGAGGGGCAATTAACTTGCTGCTTGAGGATCTACCAATTATTTTGAAATAAGTTCTGACGGGGAGGGGGGGGACTGACCTCTGCCCATGATTTTTCTCATCCTATGTTCAGTTCAGTACACCTTGTATCATTTTTACATTATTCATACAGAATTTTTATCTCACCAGGAAACATTTACTATAAGGTGGATACATGACACTGTTAGTAATTTGTCACTGGGCTTTCAAATACGGAAAAGGAGGAGGGCGTGTCTCTACTAGCAGAGGAGGAGGCGTCTCTCTACTAGCAGAGGAGGAGGCATGTCTCTACCCAGAAGAGGAGGAGGGCGTGTCTCTAATAAGAGGAGGAGGGCGTGTCTCTACTAGCAGAGGAGGAGGCATGTCTCTACCCAGAAGAGGAGGAGGGCGTGTCTCTAATAAGAGGAGGAGGGCTTGCCTCTACTAACAGAGGAGGAGGGTGTGTCTCTACTAACAGAGGAGGAGGGTGTGTCTCTACCCAGCAGGGGAGGAGGGTGTGTCTCTAATAAGAGGAGGAGGGCTTGTCTCTACTAACAGAGGAGGAGGAGGGTGTCTCTACTAGCAGAGGAGGAGGGTGTCTCTACTAGCAGAGGAGGAGGGTGCCTCTACTAGCAGAGGAGAAGGGAGTGTCTCTACTAGCAGAGGAGGAGGGTGCCTCTACAAGCAGAGGAGAGGGGAGTGTCTCTACTAGCAGAGGAGGAGGGAGTGTCTCTACTAGCAGGGGAGGGGGGAGTGTCTCTACTAGCAGAGGAGGAGGGAGTGTCTCTACTAGGAGAGGAGGAGGGTGTGTCTACTAGCAGAGGAGGAGGGAGTGTCTCTACTAGCAGAGGGAGTGTCTCTACTAGCAGAGGAGGAGGGCGTGTCTCTACTAGCAGAGGAGGAGGGAGTGTCTCTACTAGCAGAGGGAGTGTCTCTACTAGCAGAGGAGGAGGGCGTGTCTCTACTAGCAGAGGAGGAGGGAGTGTCTCTACTAGCAGAGGAGGAGGGAGTGTCTCTACTAACAGAGGAGGAGGGAGTGTCTCTACTACTACTAGCAGAGGAGAAGGGAGTGTCTCTACCCAGCAGAGGAGGAGGGAGTGTCTCTACTAGCAGAGGGAGTGTCTCTACTAGCAGAGGAGGAGGGCGTGTCTCTACTAGCAGAGGAGGAGGGAGTGTCTCTACTAGCAGAGGAGGAGGGAGTGTCTCTACTAACAGAGGAGGAGGGAGTGTCTCTACTACTACTAGCAGAGGAGAAGGGAGTGTCTCTACCCAGCAGAGGAGGAGGGAGTGTCTCTACTAGCAGAGGAGAAGGGAGTGTCTCTACTAACAGAGGAGGAGGGAGTGTCTCTACTAGCAGAGGAGGAGGGAGTGTCTCTACTAACCGAGGAGGAGGGTGCCTCTACTAGCAGAGGAGAAGGGAGTGTCTCTACTAGCAGAGGAGGAGGGTGTGTCTCTACTAACAGAGGAGGAGGGAGTGTCTCAACTAGCAGAGGAGGAGGGAGTGTCTCTACTAACAGAGGAGGAGGGAGTGTCTCTACTAACAGAGGAGGAGGGGGTGTCTCTACTTACAGAGGAGGAGGGTGTGTCTCTACTAACAGAGGATTTCTCTCTATGTCAAATCTTCATGTCTCTCTATAATGTCGAATCTTTTCTCTCTATGTCGAATCTTTTCTCGCTATGTCGAATCTTTTCTCTCTATGTCGAATCTTCATGCCTCTATAATGTCGAATCTTTTCTCTCTATGTTGAATCTTTTCTCTCTATATTGAATCTTTTCTCTCTATATTGAATCTTTTCTCTCCATGTCGAATCTTTATGTCTCTATAATGTCGAATCTTTTCTTTCTATGTCAAATGTTTTTTCTCTATGTTGAATCTTTTCTCTCTATGTCGAAGCTTCATGTCTCTCTATGTCGAATTTTTTCTCTCTGTTAAATCTTTTTTCTCTATGTCGAATCTTTTTTCTCTATGTCGAATCTTTTCTCTCTATGTCAAATCTTTTTTCTCTATGTCGAATCATCATGTCTCTATAATGTCAAATCTTTTCTCTCTATTTTGAATAATCTTGGACTAATAGAGTTAGGCACATTCAACCGCAGGTTCGATTGACACAGATCGCTATTGTCACCGTCATGTTGAATCTTCTATCTATATTAAACTGTTGTCGAAAACGAAATGGAAAAAAAAACATTTTTTATGTCGGATCTTTCGGATTTCAGATTCTGCCCGTTCGTTATCGTTTGTTAAAACGCAAAAATCCCCGAAATTCGGAAACTAATGCACATGTTTAGTATCCGTCCCCTGAAAGAGTCTTTGTAGGACATTGCTGCAGGACACTAATAACGGCGAAGGTTATAAGCATTGAGGCCACGCGGTCTCATTGGTATAAGTCTTCAAACACACTTCGGTGTCTCTGGCTGTCGGAAGCGATGAGGTCTCCCAACTTGCCACGTGTCACCTTTCCCAACGACTCAAATCATTTGGCATCCGTCTGACAGAAGGATTCCTGTCGCCGTGACAGTAACTGCCTAGTGAAGTGATTTCGTATTATAACACTCCGCGGCTTTCTGGTGACATTGAGTGGGCATCAATCAAGTTCTCAGCTTCCAAAAAAAAAAAGACTCTAGATTTTGGATGACGCCTTCCTCCTCCCGGAGGACCTCCAATGCTTTTTACTTTCTCGTCTCGGAGCCACAAACTGCCTCCTGCCCTAAAATTATCGCTGATTTATAAATGCTTGCAGAAGTGAGGTTGCTAGGCAACGGAAAGGGCCAAATTATCGGTAAATGGACCGTGTCTTTTTGCCACCATTTGGGGTGAGCGCTGGATATTATAAACCTATGCGGCGCGGAGTGGGGGAAAATACATTTATAAGTGGAGTCTAGTCCAGCTGAAAACACACAGTTATGATGCATTAGAAGTCAATTACTCTTTGACAGCTATTTTTAAGCGGGGGAAAGTAGTTAATCCTTCTTTTACGCCGGCGTGCAAAATTGCCATTTAACACCACTTAAATTTATTTACATTTTCCTTTAATCATCGTAAGTTTTATTTGGGCTTATAGTTATTTATTTCTTATGTTTGTAAGGACGTCTACAGAAAGTGTGGAATCAATGGTTGCTGCTCCAGAAGAGCTTACATTCTAATTTCCTCAACACATGTACATGACCGTGGTTCCCGGAAAATAAGACCTCCCCCCCCCAACGTAAGCCCTACTGTGATTTTCGGGGAAGGCTGCAATATAAGCCCTACCTCGAAAATAAGCCCTAGTTCGGAAAGGGTTGTGTTGTGTGGTCAATACCTTTGTTGTGGCACTGGTCAGCTGATCCCCGCTGCTCTCCTCCTCTTCTGTCAGCGGGGGGGATCTTGGCCCCCCTCCCTCTGTAGTGCTCAGAGCAGGAAAAGACTGTTTAGGTGGTACATGGAAGCGCCAAGCGGCACTCAGCTGATTCCCTGCTGCTCTCCTTCTGCCAGCTCTCAGCGGGGGATCTCGGGGGCCCCCTCCCTCTGTATTGCACGGAGTGGAAAAAGACAGTTCAGGCAGTACATGGAAGCGCGGAGCGGCACTCAACTTGCCATTTAACGCCACTTAAATTTATTTACATTTTCCTTTAATCATCGTAAGTTTTATTTGGGCTTATAGTTATTTATTTCTTATGTTTGTAAGGACGTCTCATTCGGTGTGTTACAGAAAGTGTGGAATCAATGGTTGCTGCTCCAGAAGAGCTTACATTCTAATTTCCTCAACACAGAACATTAACCGTGGTTCCCCCCAAAAATAAGACCTTCCCCCGAAAGTAAGCCCTACTGTGATTTTTGGGGAACGCTGCAATATAAGCCCTACCTCGGAAATAAGCCCTAGTTCGGGAAAAAGGGTTGGGTTGTGTGGTCAATATTTGTTGTGGCACTGGTCAGCTGATCCCCGCTGCTCTCATCCTCCTCTGTCAGCGGGGGGATCTCGGTCCCCCTCCCTCTGCAGTGCTCGGAGCAGGAAAAGACCGTTCATGCGGTACATGAAAGCGTTCCCAGAAGAGGTGAAGCTGTTATAGCTGCAAAGGGTGGGCCAACTCAATATTGAACCCTAGAAACTAAGACTGGGATACCATTAAATTTCATGTGCGTGTAAAGGCAGGCGTCCCAATACTTTTGACAATTTAGTGTATGTGTTACACAGGGGGGGGGGGGGGGGGGGTTAAAGTTTTATATGAAAGTTTTGTTTTTGAGTATAAGTCTAGATTAAGTTTTCTTCCCAGGGATAAAACATATATACAGGTAAATATCAACGTTACACTTTTATGACTCTACCAATGACTTCAAAGTCGGATCTTTTTTTTTTCTTTTTTTTTCATTCTTTTAAACAGATCTGGTCTTTCTCTGTGTCTGGGTCGATGGATGTGAAGCAGCAGAGCTCTTATCATTATGTAAAGGTTTCATAACTCAGGTGAGGTGCTCATCGCATTGACCGCTCGCAGAATGGATCGCTCTCACGTGTGTAGACGAAGATGCATCTGTGTTGCTTTTGTCCTAGAACAAAGGAAACCTTTGCAGCATCCGCCATAAATCATACCTATTGCCTTCTAAACACCTAGAATTGTTATCACAAATCATGTGCAAATGAAGCCAGCTGGGAGCCCCAGGGGAAGGGAGGAGGGGGTGACGATTCATTCATCAGCCAAATGCTTCTCTTTCGCTTTAGTTCCAATCCTGGATGCCATTCCTAAGTATAGACAGGATTAATCATTGTGGAGGAAGGGGGAGACCGCTGTCCGAGGTGCTGAAATCCGATGGAATGGCTTTATTGGAGGGCAAAAAACAGAACCATGATGTCCAAGGTGCTGTCATTGCATGAAATGGCTTTGCTGGAGGGCAACATACAGACCAGTGCTGTCCAAAGTGTCCAAACCATGATGTGCAAGGTGCAGAAATCCAATGAAATGGCTTTACTGGAGGCCAAAATAGAAACCAGCGCTGTCCAAGGTGCTGAAATACGATGACATTTACTGGAGGGCAAAATACAGAACCGTGCTGTCCGAGGTGCTGAAATCTAATGAAATGGCTTTACTGGAGGGCAAAATACAAACCAGTGCTGTCATCCAATGAAATGGCTTTACTGGAGTGCAAAATACACAACAGTGATGTCCAAGGGGCTGAAATCGAATGAAATGGCTTTACTGGAGGCCAAAATACAAACCAGCGCTGTCCAAGGTGCTGAAATACGATGACATTTACTGGAGGGCAAAATACAGAACCGTGCTGTCCGAGGTGCTGAAATCTAATGGAATGGCTTTACTGGGGGGCAAAATACAAAACAGTGCTACCATCCAATAAAATTGTTTTACTGGAGGGCAAAAGACAGAACAGTGCTGTCCAAGGTGCTGAAATCCTATGGTTGGCTATACTGGAGGGCAAAATACAGAACAGTGCTGTCCAAGGTGCTGAAATCCTATGGTTGGCTATACTGGAGGGCAAAATACAGAACAGTGCTGTCCAAGGGGCTGAAATCGAGTGAAATGGCTTTCCTGGAAGGCAAAATACAGAACAGTGTCATCCAATGAACTGGCTTTACTGGAGGGCAAAATACAGAACCATGATGTCCAAGGTGCTGAAATCGAATGAAATGGCTTTACTGGAGGGCAAAATACAAACCAGTGCTGTCATCCAATGAAATGGCTTTACTTGAGGGCAAAATACAGAACAGTGCTGTCCAAGGTGCTGAAATCCAATGAAATGAATTTACCGGAGGGCAAAATACAAACCAGTGTTGTCATCCAATGAAATGGCTTTACTGGAGTGCAAAATACACAACAGTGATGTCCAAGGGGCTAAAAATATAATGAAATGGCTTTACCGGAGGGCAAAATACAAAACAATGCTGCCATCCAATAAAATGGCTTTACGGGAGGAAAAATACACGACAGTGGTGTCCAAAGTGCTGAAATCGAATAAAATGGCTTTGCTGGAGGGCAAAATACAGAACAGTGCTGTCATTGCATGAAATGGCTTTACTGGAGGGCAAAATACAGAACAGTGATTTCCAAAGTGTCCAAACCATGATGTCCAAGGCGCAGAAATCCAATGAAATGGCTTTACTGGAGGCCAAAATACAAAACAGTGCTGTCATCCAATGAAATGGCTTTACTAGAGGGCAAAATACAAACCAGCGCTGTCCAAGGTGCTGAAATACAATGACATTTACTGGAGGGCAAAATACAGACCAGCGCTGTCCAAGGTGCTGAAATACAATGAAATTTACTGGAGGGCAAAATACAGAACAGTGCTGTCCGAGGTGCTGAAATCGAATGGAATGGCTTTACTGGGGGGCAAAATACAAAACAGTGCTACCATCCAATAAAATTGCTTTACTGGAGGGCAAAAGACAGAACAGTGCTGTCCAATGTGCTGAAATCCTATGGTTGGCTATACTGGAGGGCAAAATACAGAACAGTGTTGTCCAAGGTGCTGAAATCGAATTAAATGGCTTTCCTGGAAGGCAAAATACAGAACAGTGCTGTCATCCAATGAACTGGCTTTACTGGAGGGCAAAATACAGAACCATGATGTCCAAGGTGCTGAAATCGAATGAAATGGCTTTACTGGAGGGCAAAATACAAACCAGTGCTGTCTTCCAAAAAAATGGCTTTACCGGAGTGCAAAATACACAACAGTGCTGTCCAAGGGGCTGAAATCCAATGAAATGGCTTTACTGGAGGGCAAAATAAAAACCAGTGTTGTCATCCAATGAAATGGCTTTACTGGAGTGAAAAATACAAAACAATGCTGCCATCCAATAAAATGGCTTTACGGGAGGAAAAATACATGACAGTGGTGTCCAAAGTGCTGAAATCGAATGATATAGCTTTGCTGGAGGGCAAAATACAGAACAGTGCTGTCATTGCATGAAATGGCTTTACTGGAGGGCAAAATACAGAACAGTGCTGTCCAAAGTGTCCAAACCATGACGTCCAAGGTGCAGAAATCCAATGAAATGGCTTTACTGGAGGCCAAAATACAAAACTGTGCTGTCATCCAATGAAATGGCTTTACTGGAGGGCAAAATACAGACCAGCGCTGTCCAAGGTGCTGAAATACAATGAAATTTACTGAAGGGCAAAACACAGAACAGTGCTGTCCGAGGTGCTGGAATACAATGGAATGGGTTTACTGGGGGGCAAAATACAAAACAGTGCTACCATCCAATAAAATTGCTTTACTGGAGGGCAATAGACAGAACAGTGCTGTCCAAGGTGCTGAAATCCTATGGTTGGCTATACTGGAGGGCAAAATACAGAACAGTGCTGTCCAAGGGGCGGAAATCGAGTGAAATGGCTTTCCTGGAAGGCAAAATACAGAACAGTGCTGTCATCCAATGAACTAGCTTTACTTGAGGGCAAAATACAGAACCATGATGTCCAAGGTGCTGAAATCGAATGAAATGGCTTTACTGGAGGGCAAAATACAAACCAGTGCTGTCATCCAATAACATGGCTTTACTGGAGGGCAAAATACACAACAGTGCTGTCCAAGGTGCTGAAATCCAATGAAATGGCTTTACTGGAGGGCAAAATACCAAACAATGCTGCCATCCAATGAAATTGCATTACTGGAGGGAAAAACACAAAACAGTGCTGGCATCCAATGAAATGGCTTTACGGGAGGAAAAATACATGACAGTGGTGTCCAAAGTGCTGAAATCGAATGAAATAGCTTTACTGGAGGGCAAAATAGAGACCAGCGCTGTCCAAGGTGCTGATATCCAATGGTTGGCTATACTCAAACTAGGTACCGTAGTTTGTCGCCATTCCACGAGCGTGCGCATTTTCAAAGCGTGACATGTTAGGTATCTATTTACTCGGCGTAACATCATCTTTCACATTATACAAAAAAATTGTGCTAACTTTACTGTTTATTTTTATTTTTTTAATTCATGAAAGTGCATTTTTCCCCAAAATATTGCGTTTGAAAGACCGCTGCACAAATACCGCGTGACATAAAATATTGCAACGATCGCCATTTTATTCTCTAGGGTCTTTGCTAAAAATATATATAGAGGACCAGATTCTCAAAGGGCTTACGACGGCGCAACGCAATGTACGCCGTCGTAAGTCCTAATCTGGGCCGCCGTATCTGTGCGACTGATTCTTAGAATCAGTTACGCATAGATATCCATTAGATCCGACAGGCGTAAGGCTCTTACGCTGTCGGATCTTAAATGTAATTTTTTTTTTGGCCGCTAGGTGTCGCCTCCGTCGTTTTCCCCGTCCAGTATGCAAATTAGCTAGATACGCGAATTCCCGAACGTACGCGCGGTCGACGCAGTGAAGTTACGACGTTTACGTTAGTTTTGCACGGCGTAAAGTTGCCCCTGCTATATGAGGGGCAACCAATGTTAAGTATGGCCGTCGTTCCAGCGTCGAAATTTGTAAATGTACGTCGTTTGCGTAAGTCGTCCGTCAATGGGGCTGGATGCCATTTACGTTCACGTCGAAACCAATGACGTCCTTGCTACGTCATTTGGAGCAATGCACCCTGGGATATTTTCCGGAAGGCGCATGCGCAGTACGTTCGGCGCGGGAACGCGCTTAATTTAAATGCTCCACGCCCCCTACACGGCTAATTTGAATTAGGCGGGCTTGCGCCGGGTGATTTACGAGAATCTGGCCCTTATATTTTATTATTAGTCTTTCACATATAATATAAATATTTTTTGATAATGTAATTTTATATAGTGCCCCATTTATGGGCTGATTAATGTGGCACTTGTGGCATGCTAACATGGCCTCCATAGAAATATCATAGAAATCAATGAGATAATCACGTAAGAGGATCCTCTAGCAAACCATAAGTGTTATTATCATAGCTTGATGGATCACAGCCTGTGTCTCCGCACTCCGCGCTGAAATCACTTGTATGGTACTTGACCCGCTGGCCGGATTTATCTTCTGATGAGGCTGATGTTTACTACATACATACCTAGACAGCCGGTATATCTACAGCGGCAAGAAAAAGTATGTGAACCCCTTTGAAGTAACTTGTTTTCTGCAGTAAGTTTCTTTATGAAGAAAAGGTTATTTATTTGCAAAATTTTATAACAGAAACGAAGAAAAGCACCTATTTCTTTTTTTTTTTAAATTGATATTTTTTCAATTATTTCGCGAAAAGAAAAAAAATGGTGAATAAATACGATCAAAAGAAAGCTCTATCTGCTAGAAAAATAATGATACAAATGTAGTTTGGACGCAGTGTTGCATAACCGCGCAATTGTCAGTTTCATTCAGTAAAATATGATTGCTTATATCAATGAAATTCAATGATATAAGCGATCATAATATGTAAAAAAAAAATCATGACCACAGTTACTATGGTAGCACTGCATTGCTCTGGTCAAAGGGGTAGATTCACAAAGGGCGTCCTAACTTTGCGGCGGCGTAGCGTATCGTGTTTACACTACGCCGCCGTAAGTTATCGAGGCAAGTACATGATTCACAAAGTACTTGCCTGCTAAGTTACGGCGGCGTAGCCTAAAGTGGGCGGTTGTAAGGGCGCCTAATTCAAAATAGGCTGAGGGGGCGTGTTTAATGTTAATTTGGGTTGACCTGACGTGATTGACGTTTTTTTGGAACGGCGTATGCGCCGTCCGCCTACATATCCCAGTGTGCATTTCGGCAACGTACGCCGCACGGGCCTATTGGTTTTGACGTGGACGTAAATGACGTAAATCCCTATTCACAGACGACTTACGCAAACAACGTAAAATTTTCGAATTTCAACGCCGTTTCATGAATTAAAAAAATAGCAAAACAGTAAAGTTAGCCCAATTTTTTTTGTAAAGTATGAAAGATGATGTTACATCGAGTAAATAGACACCTAACATGTCACGCTTTAAAATTGCGCACACTAATGAAATGGCGCTTCGGTACTTAAAAATCTCCATAGGCAAGGCTTTGAAAACGTTTACAGGTTACCAGTTTAGATTTACAGAGGAGGTCTAGTGCTAGAATTGTTGCTGGCGCTCTAACGCACGCGCCGATACCTCACATATGTGGTTTAAACAGCGTTTACATATGTCGGCGGGAGTTATGTGTGCGTTCGCGCTACCGGGGACAGGGGCGTTTTAATTTTTTTCTTTTTTTTTTTTTTCCTTATTTATTTCTTTTTTTACACTTTTTTTTTATTTCTTTTTTTTCACTTTTCTTCCTATTACAAGGAATGTAAACATCCCTTGTAATAGGAAATGCGTGTGACAGGTCCTCTTTATGGAGAGATGCGGGGTCAATAAGACCCCACATCTCTCCTCCGGGCTGGAAAGCATGAGATCGGTGAAAAAAAATTCACAATCTCATGATTAGTGTTGCTTACTAACCGCAATCGCGGCTTTGTTTACTTACGGGTACCCGGGCGTGACGTCATCACATCGCGCCCGGGCCTCCAACGGTCATAGAGATGACTGGTGACCATCTGGTCACCAGTCATCTCTATGCTTCCTGCCTGCGCCGGACGATTCTTTCTCCAGGCCCCCGATGGCACGGGAGAGCCTGGAGAAGCACCGGATGGTGGCGGGAGGGGGGGATGTTCCCTCCCGCCGCCTATAACAACGATCAAGCGGCGGCACAAAATCGCCGGCAGAAGAGAATGATATCTGAATGATGCCTCTAGCTGTCCCCATCATTCAGATATCCCCCCACAAAGAACAGGATGTCATATGACGTCCACCCAGGATGGGAGATCCCATCTGTGGACGTCAAATTACTATGGGCCGGTATTGAAGTGGTTAAGCCACATTGGGCCAGATCCACAAAAACGGGCGTATATTTAGGTGGGCGTAGCGCATCTCATATGCGCTACGCCGCCGTAAATCAGAGTGGTTCCTAGGGTATCCACAAAGAACTTGCTCCCATATGCGGGCCCGCGTAACGTAAATCTGCCGGCGTAAGCCCGCGTAATTCAAAGTAGGCTTGGAGTGGGCGTGTTGTATGGCAATCTGGTATGACCCCACGTAATTGACGCTTTTTAACGAACGACGCAAGCGCTGTCCGTAGGCGTATCCCAGTGCGCATGCGCGAAATCACGTCGCAAATAGTCAATGCTTTCGACGTGAACGTAACTTACGCAAAGCCCTATTCGCGAACGATTTACGCAAACGACGTAAACGACGGAAAATTTGACGCTGTCCCGACGTCCATACCTAACATTGCGTACGCCTCATAGAGGCAGGGGTAACTTTACGCCGAAAAAAGCCTTACGTAAACGGCGTAAAAAAATGCACCGGGCGGACGTACGTTTGGGAATCGGCGTATCTAGCTAATCTGCATACTCTGCGCGGAAATCAACGGAAGCGCCACCTAGCGGCCAGCGTAAATATGCACCTAAGATCCGATTGCTTACTAAGACGTACGTCAGTCGGATCTAGCCCACATTCAGTCGTATCTTTGTTTTGTGGATACCAAACAAAGATACGGCGGCGCATCGTAGAACCTACGCGGCGTATCAATAGATACGCCGCCGTAAGTTCTTTGTGGATCTGGCCCATTGTGTTTGTCTATTGCTGTGACTTCTTAGGGGATCACATTTTATAAAAAAAAATGCCTACAGAAAATCAGTTAATTCCAAGGGGTTCACATACTTTATTTCCACTGTATCTGATTACTGCGCGGTTCTTTTTTTACACCAAGATTGTTATTTTTTTTGTTTTTTTTTAGGTGAATAGTATTGCCGTACACTCTAATAGTATTGTCCTCCCGGGTATTAATGTCGGGGGTTATCCGGCCTCATTTACAATGTATGAATTTATTCCAGGGCCTGGAGAGCAAACCGTTTCTTACCTTTTGTTCAGTTTCCCGGCGGCTTCTCGGTAATCAGAACTTCTAACAATTCCATTGAATGATACGGAAAATTCTCGGAGGTAATATGATAGAGAAAACAGTTCTGTGTTATACAAGAAAGAATCTTGTCTTCAGCTTCAGCCCTTCGCAGCTCCATATTGTAGTCCCTGTATATAACATATAATGGTCTACTCAACGAGCAATCTAAAATCGAACTTTTCGCCATATTGTGCCCCTCTCCGTGCCAGAGGCCTCCACACTTCATTCCTTGCCGTTGACCCATTTATCCCAAAGAAGGAATGTATGCTCATAAATAGGGTTTCTGCACTTTACTGATGGAGTTTCGAAAATGGCATAACAGTCACATTGTATCAACATACACTATATTGTCAAAAGTAATGGGACACCAGTCTTAGTCCCTAGGGTTCAATATTGAGTTGGCCCCGCCCTTTGCAGATATAACAGCTTCAACTCTTCTGGGAAGGCTGTCCACAAGGTTTTGGAGTGAGCCAGGCCTTCTCCTCCAACATCAGTGCCTGAACTCACAGATGTTCTTCTGGAAGAATGGTCAAACATTCCCATAGACACCCTCCTAAACCTTGTGGACGGCCTTCCCAGAAGAGTTGAAGTTGTTATAGCTGCAAAGGGTGGGCCAACTCAATATTGGCCTTGCCATGGCATTGGGGAGGACCCCTCATTGAGATTATCCAGAGAAGCCCACTCATATGGCATTGGGGAGGAGCCCTCATTGGGGTGATCCAGAGAAGTGCACTCTTATGGCATTGGTGAGGCATGCTCAATGAGGTGATCCAGAGAGGCTCGGTCTTATGGCATTAGGGAGGCACCCTTATTGGGGTGATCCAGAGAGGCTCGCTCTTATGGCATCGGTGAGGCACCCTTATTGGGGTGATCCAAAAAAGCTTGCTATTATGGCATTGGTGAGGCACCCTCAATGGGGTGATCCAGAGAAGCCTGCTTGTATGGCATTGGGGAGGCACCCTGATTGTGTTGATCCAGAGAAGCCCACTCATATGGCATTGGGGAGGAGCCCTCCATTGAGACGATCCAGAGAAGCCCACTCGTATGGCATTGGGGAGGAGCCCTCATTGGGGTGATCCAGAGAAACGCACTCTTATGGCATTGGTGAGGCATGCTCAATGAGGTGATCCAGAGAGGCTCGCTCTTATGGCATTAGGGAGGCACCCTTTTTGGGGTGATCCAGAGAGGCTCGCTCTTATGGCATCAGTGAGGCACCCTTATTGGGGTGATCCAGAAAAGCTCGCTATTATGGCATTGGGGAGGCACCCTCATTGTGTTGATCCATAGAAGCCCACTCATATGGCATTGGGGAGGCACCCTCATTGGGGTGATCCAGAAAAGCCCGCTTGTATGGCATTGGGGAGGCACCCTCATTGGGGTAATCAAGAGAAGCCCACTCATATGGCATTGGGGAGGCACCCTCATTGGGGTGATCCACAGAGGCTCGCTCTTATAGCATTGGGAAGGCACCCTCATTGGGGTGATCAAGAGAAGTCCACTTGTATGACATTGGTAAGGCACCCTCATTGGGGTGATCCAGAGAGGCTCTCTCTTATGGGATTGGTGAGGCACCCTCATTGGGGCGATCCAGAGAAGCTCTCTCGTATGGCATTGGCGAGGCACCCTCATTGGGGTGATCCAGAGAAGCTCTCTCGTATGGCATTGGCGAGGCACCCTCATTGGGGTGATCCAGAGAAAGCCCACTCATATGGCATGGGTGTGGAAGATTCAGTTGGCCATAAATTCAACCGGGTTTAAAAATTGATCCACGAAACATCAAGCTGGGTCCTGTGTTTTATTATAAAGCATGCTCGCCCCTTATAAAATAATAGTAAGCCCACACTTTTTATACTTTACATTGTTCAGGGAAATAAAAAGCCACACAGCCAATCTCTCTCAACACTGACATTTATTTTGTGTTTAGGAACTCCAACATATTAGAAGAAACTCTAATTTTATACCTTTGTCATAGAATAAGCCATCAATATAATATCATCAATAAATTGCATTTGTACACATAAATACAAAATGTGAGGTAGCGCCTCAAGGATTAATAACTCTGGTGTGACTAATGTACATTAATATATGTTTTACTATATAGACAGATCTTTATATATGATGCAGATTTTTCTTTTTCTTTTTTTTTCTTCTTTTTTTTAAATACTATTCTCCATGTAGAGGTAATGAACAAAAAATAAAATATATATATATATAAGGTCCTGAAATTTGGGATACATATCTATATTCATAGGTAGCGGTACCCGTATATAATGTCCGTTCTTTAAAGTGACATTACACAAGTAATAAAGAGGCGACCTATCAGGAGGTCCGGGATGAAAGTGCCAGGAAGATAAATAGGAGACACGAGATGACACGGAGGGGACGGATACAATACGGACTAGATACACAGTGCAACAATGGGACACACCTATAAGGCAAATGGCTTACCTGACAATGCGTTTTGTTTCATGGCTAAAAGGACGTGTTCGACGAAACTCACCAGGCTGCTTACAGTCACTTAACACCTTCCATTACTCTGCCCTTTGGGGTCTCTTATTCTCTCTTTCTATCTCTATATATATTATCGTTACACAGGACCCCCTCCCCCATCGTTACACGGGACGCCATTCCCCATACTATGCAACAAAGAGAATTTGAGAATTTTATTAAGCACAAAGTGCTTAATCAATGATTAAGCACTTTGTGTGAAACGCGTCTGGATCCCTCATGTGTCATGTTTTTTTAAACCTTTGATTCTACGATAAACCAACACATTTTTCTTCATCTCTGGGTGTGCCGCTTTTTCCTTTTTGTTGCATGGTTTTTACAGGTTTCGGGCCTCGGCAGGCACCCAGTCTTATTGCCACGGTAGTATCAAGAGATCTTTCATTTGCAGACAGCCTTTGGAGTGGTGTACACTCTACTTCCCTCTTCCTTCCCCATACTACCCCCCCATCATACACAGGACCCCTCCCCATACTACCCCATCATACACAGGACCCCTCCCCATACTATCCCAATCATACACAGGACCCCTCCCCATACTATGCTTATCATATACACAGGACCCCTCCCCATACTACCCCAATCATACACAGGACCCCTCCCCATACTACGCCCATCATATACACAGGACCCCTCCTCATACTACCCTCATTATACACAGGACCCCTCCCCATACTACGCCCATCATATACACAGGACCCCTCCCCATACTACCCTCATTATACACAGGACCCCTCCCCATACTACCCCAATCATACACAGGACCCCTCCCCATACTACCCCATTATACACAGGACCCCTCCCCATACTACCCCAATCATACACAGGACCCCTCCCCATACTATGCCCATCATATACACCGGACCCCTCCTCATACTACCCTCATTATACACAGGACCCCTCCCCATACTACGCCTATCATACACAGGACCCCTCCCCATACTACCCCAATCATACACAGGACCCCTCCCCATACTACGCCCATCATATACACAGGACCCCTCCACATACTACCCCCATCATACACAGGACCCCTCCCCATACTACGCCCATCATACACAGGACCCCTCCCCATACTACGCCCATCATACACAGGACCCCTCCCCATACTACGCCCATCATACACAGGACCCCTCCCCATACTACCCCAATCATACACAGGACCCCTTCACATACTACCCCAATCATACACAGGACCCCTCCCCATACTACGCTCATCGTATACACAGGACCCCTCCACATACTACCCCCATCATACACAGGACCCCTCCCCAGACTACCCCAATCATACACAGGACCCCTCCCCATACTACGCTCATCGTATACACAGGACCCCTCCACATACTACCCCCATCATACACAGGACCCCTCCACATACTACCCCCATCATACACAGGACCCCTCCTCCATCAGAGCCCCCTTTACATCAAACGTCTTCATCAGAGCCCCCCTGAAATCAAATGCCTCCATCAGAGCCCCCCCCTTACATCAAATGCCTCAATCAGAGCCCCCCTTACATCAAATGTCTCCATCACAGCCCCCTTACATCAAATGTCTTCATCAGAGCCCCCCTTACATCAAATGCCTCCATCAGAGCCCCCCTTACATCCCTCCATCAGAGCCCCCCTTACATCAAATGCCTCCATCAGAGCCCTCCTTTTATCAAGTGCCTCAATCAGAGCCCCCCTTACATCGAATACCTCCATCAGGCAGGCTCATGAACCCACCAGCAATCATCTCAGGGTGACAAAGATAAATACGGCACAGCCTGCTAAGGAAGCAGATTCAACTGTATCTGTACAATGCAACATACAGCAGAGACTGGAAATAATGAGTGTTTGCTTAGTAATTGTGCACAGGGACAAAGTATGACAAGATGGATGAATTTTAGAAGCAGCAATGGGGGACGGGGGATGTGATTACTCAGGCAAGATACAGACTTGCAATCACATGCAAAATTGAGACATCATAATATAAGGGATACAATGAGGCTAATGCCGGTCATTATGTGTAGCCCTGATTTTCATAAAATTGGTGAACTGTTATCCAAAATGATGTAACCAACAAATCTGCAACTAATGTAACCATCAGTTTTATCAATTTGCTAATTCCCTCTAGAAGTGTTACATTGTATCTCCTTGTATTTCCCATGCTCCTTAGCTCTATCCAGTGGCCATAATGTAGCATTTTATTATTGTAGAACATTTGTTTTCATCCAATTTACACAGAATCAATGTAAATGCAGATCGCTGGGTGAATGGCTATGGAAGTTTTCATCAATAGACCCCTTTATGTTATTGTATATATTCAGGGACATCATATATCCTCTTACTCGTGCCTTTCTTGTGCTTTCAGACCAGGCTTTAGAGTCCCAGGCTAGTAAAAATAGAACTTTGTTTATAGTCAGTCTGTTTAAAGTCTACTATGGAGAGAAAAATGTTTGCAGACTAGGACAGAGGAAAAGAAAACCCTTACGCACCCAGCCCGAAGTAATTCCTGCTTTCTCCAATTAGCTATTGTAAATCACATAGGATAGGGGGTAGCTAAACGAATGCACGCCCCCTGATGACGTCAATGATGACGAAACATGTAGTTAGGTGCTGAGCTACACGACGTCACCACGTCTTGATGGTCAGACAGTGTGCTGGTTGGAAACGGTTGTTTTAATTCATCCTCCTCGCTGTCAGTGGACACGAATGTGGTTTTACATTCGATGTTTGTCAGCACCTTGACATCTTTATAATAAAGCACTTTAAACTTGACATACTGCGCAATGAAGTACGTTTACATTTATGTGAGAATTGATTGATTTTGGGACGATCCTAACGGCTGTGGACTTGGAGGACATTCAAAGCCATATTTAAATAACGCTGGTTTGGCTACGCTATCTGGGTAGCCCAACACATGGGGTAAGGTCACTGGGCCGGATTCAGAAAAGAGATACGCCGGCGTATCTCCTGATACGCCGTCGTATCTCTGAGTCCGGCCGTCGTATCTATGCGCCTGATTCATAGAATCAGGTTCCGCATAGATCTCCCTAAGATCCGCCAGGTGTAAGTGACTTACACCGTCAGATCTTAGGCTGCAATTCCAGGCCGGCCGCTAGGTGGCGCTTCCGTTTGTATACGTGAGGAATATGCAAATGAGGAGTTAGGCCGATTCAGAAACGAACGACCGCCCGGCGTTTTTTTTTTACGTCGTTTGCGTTCGGCTTTTTCCGGCGTATAGTTATCCCTGCTATATGCGGCGTATCCTATGTTAAGTATGGCCGTCGTTCCCGGGTCGAATTTTGAATTTTTTTTACGTCGTTTGCGTAAGTCGTTCGCGAATACGGATGGATGTAATTTACGTTCACATCGAAACCAATGACGTCCTTGCAACGTCATTTGGAGCAATGCACGCTGGGAAATTTTGCGGACGGCGCATGCGCAGTTCGTTCGGCGCAGGGACACGCCTGATTAAAATTTTCTGAATAAAGCACATGCATCAAAAACTTGCGGCGGCGTAACGTAAATCAGATAGGTTACGCGGATCTAAAGATCCGCTAACCTATCTGAATCTACCCCACTGTGTGTCCTCAGGGCCATCTTAAAAGCATCATGGGCCCCTGGGCAAAGTAATGCACTGGGGCCCCTACCAGCTTGCCCCAATTTACCCACCTACTTTCAAGAAATAAAGTATAAATAGTTGATATAATTAACCATATATTCATTAGTACTTTTAGAAAAATCCATTTTACAAAAGGAAAACATTCCATAAATCAATGACTAGTTAACAGAAAGGGCACGGTAGAGGGGAGGGGGTCAGGAGGGCACAATACTGGGCTCAGGAGGGCATAATACTGGGCTCAGGAGGGCATGACCATATCGGGACAGTTTAGTAAAAAGCATGACTATCCTAGCAAATTCTTGACACTTGGCAAGTTTGATGTAATGCAAGATTATTGTGGAGCCCCCATGTGCCTGGGGCCCCTGGGCAGTGCCCAGGAGTGCCCTTGCATTAAGATGGCCCTGTGTGTCCTCCCTATTAGTGGTGGCTTTCAGTTTAGCATCTATCGCTTTGGATCACTGGTCACTGGAGTTATTTGAACTATTTTTAACGTATTGGACTTTAGATTTATGTGACACCGTATGTCACTTGCTTTTATAGCACCATCCTTTCTCCTTTTATGATGTAGGCTTTCTAGTTTCACCACAGCTGGAGTGTTGGGGTTGCCTCCCCCTGCAGGGTCGATCTTCTTTTGGCAAATTTGTGATCTATTACTTGACAAATAAGTGCCGCGTACTATTCGAAAATACACATTAGTGGCTTCCAGCAGGTAAGACTCTGTGCCAAACAATAAAGGCATGATGGGATTTGAAGTTTTACCACATCTGGAGTGCTGAGGTTGCCTGGCCCTGCTCTTCACTCTACTGCAGTGGTCATCAACCCTGTCCTGCAGGGCCCACTAACAGGCCAGGTTTTATGTATTACCTTGGGGAGATGCAGTCTAGAATACTGCAATCACTGAGGAGCAAATGATATCAGCTGTGATGTATTTCAGTTATCTTGAAAACCTGGCCTGTTAGTGGGTCCTGCAGGGCAGGGTTGATGACCACTGCTCTACTGCACAGACTGCCGACAGGCTGGATGTAAACAAAGCAGTGCCCTGAATGGTAGCTCTGAGGCCCGTACACACAACCGAGTTTCTCGGCAGAATTCAGCCAGAAACTCGATCGGAGCCGTATTGTGCCGAGAAACCCGGTCGTCTGTACACTTTTGGCCGAGGAAACCGACGAAGATCTCGTCGGGCCAAATAGAGAACATGTTCTCCATTTCCTCGTTAGTCAATGAGGAAACTTGGCTCGCCGAGATCCTCGGCGGCTTCACAAGGAACTCGACGAGCAAAACGATGTGTTTTGCCCGTCGAGTTTCTCGGACGTGTGTACTGGGCCTGAGAGAACAGAGAAAGTATTAGCTGAGATTATTATTTTTTTTGCAAACTGGTCTATTGTCCTTGGATGCAGCTTAAGAGTCCTGGCACAGAATCAATAAAAAAAAAAAGGGCCAGCCTGACGGGCGGAAGCACCGGACATAGGTTGGTAAAGAGCCAGGGCTGCTCTTGAGGGATCCATTATTTTTTGTTTCCCCCCAAGCTAGACATGGGCATTACCATAAATACTGTCTTTTTATAGTACGGTTATCCTGTAACAGTCAAAGGAAATCTAGCCAAAAAAATGTCCACCTAATGCCAGAAAGGTTTTTAGCTGAACGAGTCTGGCAGAGAATAGAACCTCTTATGATTAGAGGAGAAAGGGAGTAATTATCGGGGATTTGGGCATATTTTTCCAGGCTAAGCCTCTGATCCGCTCCAGCCACGGGATGAAGAGCCAAAAAATGACTCTTCTTAACAAAAAAAATCGTATTCCCCCCGCAGAGACCCGTAATTGATTTCAGCTCAGCGTTCCATAGGAAGGAGCGGACGGAGCCGGATCAGTCACCAAGTGTTTGCTTAGGCTAATGCTCTGCAGATATTGATGAGCTTGCATTTACTCATTTAAAATATTGCTGTTGGAGGTGCTGAGCCCAGTGAAAGGGGGGCAGACGAATGAAAACCGGGGACTCTGCCGCCTGTACATTTAATTAGCAGAGAGCGGCACTTGGGAGACCAACCGGCAAAAAAAACACGGTGTCAATTTCTATAGGCAAACTGCTCTCCTGCCATTGTCCCAGGGGGGGGGCCTAATATGCTTCAAATGTAATAATAGATTCCCATAGCTTGGTAGAAAATTGCTGACATTGGAATTCTGCTTGTGGGAAAGGGATATGTTTTATATACTTAGTACAATTTGGCTTCCTCAACTTGCTGCACTTGTGAGGGGCACCAGCAATTGGCTTTTCTTTATAAATATACGTTTTTTCCAAAAGAAATGTAAAAAAGTATATATATATATATACTTTTTTTACATTTCTTTTGGAAAAAAAAGTATATTTATAAAGAATATATATATATATATATATATATATATATATATATATATATATATATATATATATATATATGTGTGTGTGTGTGTGTGTGTATATATATATATATATATATATATATATATACATATATATACTTTTTTACATTTCTTTTGGGGAAAAAAAGGATACGTATAAAGAATATATATATACCACACACACACACACACACTCATATATACATACCTCTAATATTATCCTTAAATCCAATTGATTTTTTGAAAGTAAAGAGTGGGATATTTTAGAAGGGAAATTGGGAGTCATTTTTAACTGTATTGTTCATAAACTGAACTTTTGTCATTAAAGTAATGATTGATTTTTTTTTAATAAAGTATAATGGTTTGGGGTAATTTTTTATTATTAATTATTCATTCATAAGTCCATTACCTGATCCTTTATTATTTAAAAGAATTTGTTTTTGTTAAAATAGTATATTGTTTTTAGGGACTAATTTTATTTTAATATAATGTAAGTGGGAGGTAATTTTAGCTCAATATATCTAGCCCAAACCCAAAAAGCAAAAAAAAAAAAAATAATAATTGGTTAATTTTGGTTAATTTTATTATTTAAGGTTCAATATTTGACATTTTATCATTAGAGGAATGATGTGTTTTTTTTTTAATAAAGTATAATGGTTTGGGGTGATTTTTTATTATTATTTATTCATTCATAAGTTCATTGACTGATACTTTTATATATATATATATTTTTTTAAAGATAGTATATTGTTTTTAGGGGCCCATTTTTATATATGTATGTATATATATATATATATAATTTCTAATGTCTAAATCTGAGCGTTTACCCTTAAAGCAATGTATGTCTTTTGTTATAGGTGAGTATAACAGCTTGAATCATTTTTTTTATGATTTTTTTATTTTTACTAAGTGGGAGGTAATTTTAGCTCAATATATCTAGCCCGAACCCCAAAAAAAACAAAAAAAATTATTGGAATGCCACATTTAATGAATGATCAATTTTATTTTAATCTATTTTTAATGTCTACAACTGAGCTTTTACCATTAAAGCAATGCATGTTTTTTGTTATAGGTGGGTATAACAGTTTGAAGATTTAAGTTTTTTTTTTTTTTTTACTAAGTGGGAAGTAACCTTAGCTCAATATATCTAGCTCAAATCCAAAAACCCCAAAAAATGTAATGCCACATTAAAGTTTTTTGGTTAATTTTATTATTTAAAGTTCAATATCTGACATTTTATCATTAAGGGAATGATGTGTTTTTTTTTGTTTTGTTTTGGTGATTATTTTTATGGACCAATTTTATTTTTATTTTTTTTATTTTTTTACTAAGTAGGAGGTAGTTTTAGCTCAAACCCCCCCCCCCCCCAAAAAAAAACACAATTGGAATGCCACATTTTTATTTAATTATATTATTAAAAAGTTCAATATCTGCCATTTTATCATTAAAGGAATGATGTGTTTTTTTTTTTATTATTAAAGTATAATGGTTTGGGGGTCATTTTTTTATTATTATTTATTCATTCATAAGTTCATTACTTGATCCTTTTATTATTTATAATAATGTGTTTTTTTAAAGAAAGTATGTTGTTTTTAGGGACCAACTTTATTTTATTATATTTCTAATGTCTACAGCTGGGTTTTTACCAATTAAAGCAATTAATGATTTTTGTTATAGGTGAGTATAACAGTGGGAGGTAATTTTAGCTCAATATATGTAGCCCAAACCCAAATAAATAAAAAAAAAATGCCACGTTTAATTTTTTTGGGTTAATTTTATTATTTAAAGTTCAATATCTAACATTTTATCATTAAAGATCAAAAAACTTTTGACACTTTTTTGGGACCAGTGCCACTAATTACTGTATAAATGACGCTGGCAGGGAAGAGGCTAACACTAGGGGGTGATTAAGGGGTTACGTTTTCTCTAGGGAGGTGTTTCTAACTGTGGTGGGGGGGGACTGACTGGACAAGGAGAGAGATCACTGTTCCTGATCACTAGGAACAGCAGATCTCTCTCTCCTCCCGTGACAGAACGGGGATCTGTCCGTTTACATGGCTAGATCCCTGTTCTGGCTCTCTGTGGAGAGATCGCGGGTGGCCGGCGGACATCGTGGGCCGCTAGCTACGCGCATCGGCTCCGGCGCCGCACTGCACGTGAACCTGCTATTGCTCTTAAAGCGTCCGACGTACACCTACAGCAATTTGCGTAGCCGTGCCAACCTGCCGCAGTATGATGACGGCGGGTGGTTGGCAAGCGGTTAAAAATCGTGTGAAGCTTGTTGCCCAAACGCGCATTGAGGAGAACGGGCTGCCCTACAGGCGACATGCGGAATCGCATGAAAATCACCCAGAAAATTGCGAGCCGGAACGGGGGTTCCCGCTACGTGAGGTGTGTGATTGGGGGTCTAAGGTGACTGTTTTTTGTCAGCCTGTGTAAACTGACTAATCCGAACATGTGAGCCACAGAAAAAGGGGGTGTGCCTCTCCCTTGAGGGGTTCAGCAGTCAATGAGCCTATCGCTATATGTATATCCCCTTTAAAAGAAAGGAAACGCCCAGAAAATACCAGCATTTGGTGTCAAGCATGGAAAAATATGTGCAGGATGTATTTAATTTTTTTTCCCTAAACCTCACTCTTATTAAAGAAAAAAAAAAAAAACCTTAACAAATAAAAATTTATAAAAAAAAATTAAAAATAAAACCCAACCCTGTGCTGAATAACACATAAGACAGTATTAGAATACCTGGGAAGACATTTTTTCTGGTTATTTTGCTGTTTTGATGACATCCTGCATAACTGAATGCACAGATAAATAATATAAATAAAGATAAATAAATAAAGATAAATAAATAAAGATAATAAATAAAGATAAATAAATAAAGATAATAAAGATAAATAAATTAAGAAAATAAAGATAAATAAATAAAAATGAATAAATAATGATAATAAATGAATAAAGATAATAAATAAATAAATAAATAAAGATAATAAATAAAGATGAATAAATAAATAAAGAGAAATAAATAAATAAAGATTAAGGTTAGGCCATAAAAATGACTAAGATGCACAAATAAATAATATAAATAAAGATAAATAAATAGATAAAGATAAATAAATAAAGATAATAAATAAAGATGAATAAATAAAGATAAATAAATAAACATAATAAAGATAAATACATTAAGAAAATAAAGATAAATAAATAAAAATGAATCAATAAAGATAAATAAATAAAGATAATACATAAATAAAGATAATAAATAAAGATGAATAAATAAATAAAGGTAAATAAATAAATAAAGATTAAGGTTAGGCCATAAAAAAGACTAAGATACAAAATCAGATTCCATTAAAAGTCACAAAAAAGAAGCAAAGCACTAAAAGCACGGCACCCAGAGCAACCAATCATCTCTTGCGGAAACATAATTGGTTACTTTCTTCAGCAAATACAAAGGTTACAACTGTCATTATTTTATCAACTGCTTGACTGTGCCGATTGACTTAAAAGTGATTGTAAAGGTTCGCATTTTTTAAATAAAAATAACAAAAATGTTATACTTACCTCCTCTACTGGGGTGCCCCACCAGCGCTTCTCTCCTTCATCGGGGGGCCCCCGCGGAAAGCCGCTTTCCATGGGGGCACCCATTGCGGGCACACTCCCGCTGCTGCGTCCATTGACACAGACCTCTCCCCCTCCGCTGCCGAGTCACTGGATTTGATTGACAGCAGCGAGAGCCAATGGCTCCTGCTCAGGGGTGGACTGACAACTCATGGTGCCCCCGGGCAATAAGAGATTATGGGGCCCCCGGGCAATGAAAGATTACGGGGCCCCCCGGACAATAGGAGATTATGGGGCCCCCAGACAATAGGAGAGTATGGGGGCCCCCGGGCAATAGATTATGGGGCCACACAGTATACACACAGACACATACAGTATACATACACAGTATAGACACAAAGTATACATACACACAGAATACATATACACACACTGAAAAGGTCCTGGAGAAGCGGGGCAGCTATAATCTTGGGATTTTTAAAAAAAACACATATTTTTACCTACTGTCCCTGGTTTTACTGAGGCTGGCAACCCTGATGGGGCCCCCTAGTGGCATAGGGACCTCGGGCAGTGCCCGAGTGGTCAGTCCGCCCCTGCTCCTGCTGCTATCTATCTTTCCGATGAGGACAGAGACATCGGCTGGAGCGGCTGGGCTTGTGCACATCGCTGGAAAGGATCAGGTTCAGGTAAGAAAAAGGGAAGGGGGAGCTGCAGCAAAGAAGGTTTTTCACCTTAATGCATTCAGGTGAAAAACCATAAGACTTTACAACCTCTTTAAGAGTAAACGGCAATGGTTTTGGGTAATTTATGAAAACCTATACACTTTTAAACAGGTGTTTTATATATATATATATATATATATATATATATATATATATATATAAAACGTAGTGCTCTGGAAATTCTTTGTGGCGGGGGTCTGCATAAGCTTGTAAGTCTAATAATGCATTATCCTCAACAGAACAAAACGCTTAAAAAAAATAAAAAATAAACTAATTATTTATTACAATAGAGATAGGGCTAGATTCACATACCTTTAGGCGGGCGTAGCATATCTCCTATACACTACACCGCCATAACTTTGAGAGGCAAGTATGGTATTCTCAAAGATTTTGCGGCCGAAGTTATGGCGGCGTAGCGTATTAGGGCCGGCGTAAGCCCGCCTAATTCAAATGTTGAAGCTGTGGGCGTGTTTTATGTATATTAAGTGTGACCCCACGTAAATGACGTTTCGATCGAACGGCGCATGCGCCGTCCGTGGACGTATCCCAGTGCGCATGCTCCAAATCACGTTAAGAAATCGTCGATGCTTTCGACGTGAACGTAACTTACGGCCAGCCCCATTCACGGACGAGTTACGCAAACGACGTAAAACTTGAAAAATTCGACGCCATCTTTTTGGTGGTTTATCTTTACGCCTGAAAACCCCTTACCTAAACGGCGTATCTTTACTGCGAAGGCCGGGCGTACGTTTGTGAATAGGCGTATCTAGGTGATTTACATAATTCTAGGCGTAAATCAGCGTACACGCCCCTAGCGGCCAGCGTAAATATGCAGTTAAGATACGATGGCGTAGGAGACTTACGCCGGCCGTATCTTAGCAACATTTAAGCGTATCTCAGTTTGAGCATATGCTTAAAGTTGCAACGGCGCGGATTCGGACTTACGACGGCGTATCTACTGATAATAATTATTATATGTTAATATATATATATATATATATATATATATATATATATATATATATATATATATATATAATTATTATATATATATATATATATATATATATATATATATATATATATATATAATTATTATATATATATATATATATATATATATATATATATATTTATATATATATATATATATATGTATATATATATATATATATATATATATATATATATATATATATATATATATATATATATATATATATATATATATATATATATATATATATATATATATATATATATATATATATATATATATATGTACATATATATGTGTATATATATATATGTATGTATGTATACATTTTAATTTTTATATATTAAATATATATATAAAAATAAAATAAAATGAAAAAAATTATTATATATATTTTATATATTGTTCCATTGCGTACAGTTCCTCCAAATACAACGAGTGGCGTATTTAACAACAAGGATATTGCACTAAGAATATTTGCGGGGAATGCAAGGTATGGTATTGGCATCCAGATGGTTTCCTTTGTAAATATCAAAAGTATTCATATCATTGCATCATTGCAATAAGCATAAGTTCCTTAGGTTTATATAATACATAATACATTTCTCATAACACCAGTGACCATATGGTGTTATGAGAAATGTCTTATGATGTGACTATATAAATCTCAGGAACCTATGCATAGTGCAAATACATGAATATACATCTGATATTTATGAAGGATACCATCTGGAATGCAAATATTAATATCGATTTTTTTTTGATACCCAAAGAACCATTTTGTCCACTTTAGCTAAGGGTGAGGACAATTAATTTATTTTTATTTGTTTTATATATATATATATTTTATTAGTCTAAATAAAAATTTACTTTTTTTGGTGAATATAGAGATTTTTCACTGAATGATATCTCTATTTGAGGATAAAATTATTTTTATAGACTATAAATATGACAAATCTCCTAATTACCAGAAAAAAAAAAAACACGATAAATATATTTTTTAAAGTGTATTTTTTAGTCCTTGTACAAATAAATAATGAAAAAATGTGCGAACCCATCGCACATTCCCTTTAGTTTTTTCTATAAAATAGCGGATTGTGCTTTTTTTATCATGGCCTATACCAGTGATGGAGAACCTGGGCACCCCAGATGTTTTGGAACTACATTTCCCATGATGCTCATGCACTTAGATGAGCATCATGGGAAATGTAGTTCCAAAACATCTGGGGTAACAAGGTTCACCATTAGTGTTGCTCACGAATATTCGCATTGCGAATATTCGTTACGAATAAGGCATATTCGAATATTCACGAATAACTCGAATTTCGCGGCCAAAATTCGCTATTCCGAATATTCGTATTTTTTCAAATTTATTTTTAAAACAGATCACATCCTATCGACGTCTAAAAGCATTGCTGGTATGATTAGAGACCCTGGGCCGAGAAGCTAAGCTGAGGCGATCCTTTTATGTTGCCGAATATTCGCAATCGCGAATATTCGATTTCCGAATATTCGCGAATACTTTCTCCGCCCTTCTTTTGCATCAGAGCCAATCAGAGTTCTCCTACCACAGTTGTCAAAATTTCGCAATCAATTTCGCATTCACGAAATTTCGATAAAATATCACGAATATTCGCGAATACTTTTTCCGCCCTTCTTTTGCATCAGAGCCAATCAGAGTTCTCCTACCACAGTTGTCAAAATTTCGCAATCAATTTCACATTAAAATATCACGAATATTCGATTTTAGCGAATATTTCACAAATATTTGTCTATATATTTGTGATATATCGCGAAATCGAATATGGCGTATTCCGCTCAACACTATTCACCATCACTGGCCTATGCTATTGAACCTATTAAGTCTTTTTATAAAATATCTCAGATACTTGGGGGGGGGGGGGCCATTTTGGCTGAGGTGGTATTTCTGCCGAGAGTTCGTTGTGTTTCCCACATTTTGACCACTTATGTACTAAGATAGGCCTCAGTGGTTCCCGTAATCTTCTTGCCCAATATTTAGAGTGGGTGGTTATTGGCAGGCAAAGACTGGGGAGGGTTTTTTGTGCAGAGAAAATGTTTTGGCCCCCTGTTAACCTTGATATCTGTGAAATCTTCCCTTTAGTCATGGAATCATCTGGACAGGCCTTGTCTCCCTCACAGTCATTAATGCTCCTACAGTATTTTGTACCTACAGGTTCATTCTGAAGACTATATTACCTCGTGAAACCAGTAAACCCAGTCCTAGCGTCTGAAGATAAACTCCAGAGCATCATGTGCTTTATGTTCAGCTCTGTAATTATGACTGTAATGCTGTTTTTTATTTTCCTTGCATGTTCCCCTCTGATCTACAGCTACTGCACTTCCAAGCGCACTTTCAGTGCAATTTCAAGTGCACTTTGCACTTGTAGTTTGCACTTGTAGTGCAAAGTGGATTTGTGTCATGGATATGCAATAGTCTGGCAGCTTACCTGTTTCCATCTGTCCATTAGAAGCCTGACTCTGTTCTGGTCACCTTCTTATTTCCTCTCCTTCCTGTATGGCCCCACCCAGGCCATCCCAGGAAGTCTATATTAATTTACAAGCCTGCAGTGCTGTTGATTGCTCAAGTTCCTGTCTGCACTGTGCTACGATTATCTTCCTGTGTACCGTTTTTGGCTCGTCCCTGACTTCTCCTGTTTGCCTGTGCCCTTGACCTTTGCCTGTCCCTCGGTTTCCCTAGTCTGCTGTTGCCCTGACCTTGGCTTACCCATCACTACCTTTTGTCCTGCCTGCTGCTTCCTCTCTCTCTCTCTTCAAAGCGTGATCTAGGGGATCCCAGGGGTCGCGACCTGGATCCAGCTGCGGCGAAGGTCATTCTCACCACTAGAGACTCTGGTGAACACAAAGCTGGGTCTTAGACTCCGCGCCCTGGGCAATCTTGGGTTCGCTTCCTCTCTGATCGCAGCAGTCGGCTATAGGGTTCACTACCCTGTGGTGCATCCCTGACCCCCACGGGGTGCACTTGTCACCTGGCCACAGGTGACCTGACAATTTGCCTTTAGTAAATAACCCCCTTTGTGTGCTATGGAGTCATCTACATACACTACAGCAAATGAGATCCCTACCAACATTGGGTTCAGTTTCTCTCCCCTGTTTTCTTAGCTATCTATTGAATATCATAAATGGACGCCCAGCAAAAGAGCTTACACAGCCTCAAACCTCTTTCCTTAATGGCCATAATGCTGCCTACATTCACATAGATTAGATCACCATATTTCTTAAGTAGAATGGGATTTTTTTCTTTGTAGGACCTCCTTCTGACCTGGCAAATACGGATGGTGCCATCAATGCTGCACAAACGTCAGAAAACATGCCACTAGTAGCTGATGACGTCTGTTCCCTGGGTAAGCATGATATCTGCTAGCTCCTAGTAGCCCCATCCATTAAAAAATCCAAGACAGGTTCATTTGATAGGAAACAATTTCCTGCAGTTACAACTAAAGCCTGAATCGCATGTATTTAACCTTTAAGATGGATCTCTATGACACATGTACAATTCATGACGCAGTTGTTATTATCAGTACTATAATTATGAGCCAAATTAATCTAAATTAAATCAGAGTATTGTAGGCCTTTTATGTATTTGCATAGTTTCATAGTCTTGAGATCTAATATATATAGTTTATGGTAACCACACTGCAATTGCTTTCACTACAGACTACAGAAGTGGCAAACCCATCGTCCATCGCGACATTATCCTAATTACAGTAATTCTATTCTACAGCATTCAAGTTTATGTAAAAAAAAAAAATGTTTTTCCCTTCCTTTCGAATGACACAAATGAGCCAGAACAAGAATACTGTATTGTTACATATGCTAAATAAAAGCTAATAAGTAACCCAATTGCTGCTGATCCATCAAGTTGCAGTATCACTTCAATTAGAACTATTGGCCCTCCCATTAGAAAAAAAATAAACGTTGCAGCACAACATGTACAGCACTACAATTACAGTTACAGAAAAGTCCAAGAAATACCTATTGATCCTGGCAGGGAAGTCTACCTAATGTGGCTTCCTGTGATGTGGTGGCAACATTGCTGCACTGCTCCAGAGTTCAGAGCAGAGTTGTCACTCCCCCCAGTCCCCCATATTATAGGCTGTGCCTGCTTGCACTATAGTGGAAGGAGAGGTTATTGTAGGGGGCGTGTCTATCAGCATTATAGGGTTTAGAGCAGAGTTGTCACCACCCCCCCCTTTCTGGCACCATAGAGGAAGGAGAGGATATTGTAAGAATTATCACTGATAATTAATAAGCCTGTAGCCTGTCAATCAGCACCTTGTAACATCTAGTCCTGCCCATTACTATCTCCATGGGCAGCACTGCTTTGGTTGCTGAAACCTTCCCATTATAAACTGCAGTGTCTGTGAGCGGGAGCACGTGAGACACAAAGGCATTTGGCTCAGTAAGGGAAGGTAAAGAAAGTTTTTTTTTTATTTACTTTATGTGGATTTTACATCTCATAGTAACCCAGATAGAGAGGATAACTTGCCACAAATTTGTGGCAGTGTAGAATTGTATGTCTGTTAATTTGCTGCACATTTTCACTGGCAGGTTGTACACTTGCAGAGAACTTGAAGCGCAAGTTCTAGTTGACACTTTTCCAATTTTTAGCAAATTTAGCAGTTTTGGTCTTGTGCTCCTTCCCGTATCTCTATGGTTTAAGCTACAAGAGATGGTCGGGTTTTGGGGACATGCTCCAGGTGTGCTTGGGAACATGTTACACAAGACTGGTAGAGATTTCCGTAATTACAACCCCTTTACAGTTCAATGCTCCCACTACTGACTGCTGGGGTCCAAGGGCTACATAACAAGCACCGAAGTATAGAAGGTTGGAATCTTTGATCCAGTTTTGGTCTGGTGCTCCTTTCTGATACTCTATGGCAGTGGTTCTCATCCTGGGGGCCGGGACCCCCATGGGGGTCAAATGATGATTTGCCAGGGGTCACCAAATCCTGGACTGTTCCTGAAACCCGCACCACTCTCCCAACCTTTTCATGGCTGCCCATCAGGGCTGTCCCTGGAGCCCGCAGCCACCCACTTCACAGCATGGGTGGGGGGGGGGGGGCACAGACTAGAGGTCAGCTGACTGGTGAGGACTGTGATGTGGAAGGAGCTGGAGGAGACCCCATATCCTGATTTTGGCATAGGTGTCATTGCTGCGAGACACCACAGAGCTGGAGACACAGTGAGTAACAGCACTGCCACTCATCCCATTTCCCCCCAACCAAGGAGTAAAAAAATAAATAAAAATAGAGAATACACAGAAGGGAGATGAAAAGAGGGGGGAGGAACAAAGAAAAGGGTAGAGAAAGGATAAGAGAAAGAGCTAGAAAGACAGCTAGAGAGAGGGATGGGGAAAAAACAAGAAATTAGGATAGAGAGAGATAAAAGAGAAAGAAAGCAGAAGAAAGAGAAGAAAGAGAAAGAGTGGTACATCCTAAAATGTACCATAAAGGTTTTTAATACTGTACAAGAGGATAGGACTAAATATCCGTGGGTTAGGGGCGCAAATTACTCATCTTGCCTTGGGTACTGACAACCCACGCTACGAAAATAATTTTACTGTTAGGAGCCCCCACAACTTGGGAAATTTTATTAAGGGGTTCCGACCCTAGAAAGGTTGAGAACCACTGCTCTATGGCTTAAGCTACAGGAGATGGTCAGGTTTTGGGTACATGCTACAGGTGTGCTTGGGAACATGTTACACAAAACTGGTAGAGATTGCCTCCATTACAACCCCTTTACAGTTCAATGCTCCCACTACTGACTGCTGGGGTCGGAGGGCTGCATACAAAATGCCATAGGAGAGAAGGTTGGGCACCAGTGACCTAGGGGGAGGGAGGTTTAGAGTAACTCATCACATGAAGACCAAATCTTGAAGAAGTTAGCGCCTTTATATTTTACCTCTCCTGAGTTCTTAACAGGGTTTAGCAATCTCTATGGGCCAACTAAAAAAGATCTTTTACTATTTGTGCATTTAAAGAGATTGCAGCCATTACAACCCATTTACAGTTCAATGCTCCCACTACTGACTGCTGGGGTCTGAGGGCTGCATAACAAATAGCAAAGGAGAGAAGGTTGGGCACCAGTGACCCAGGGGGAGGCACATTTAGGGTAGTTGACTGCATGAAGACTAAATCTTGAAGATATTGGCACCTTTATATTTTACCTCTCCCAAGTTCCTTAAAGGGATTAGCAAACCCGATGGGACAACTAAAAAAGCTTTTTTACTATTTGTGCATTTAAAGAAACTGCCACCATTATAACCCTATTACAGTTCAATGCTCCCACTACTGACTGCTGTGGTCCAAGGGCTACATAACAAGTACCAAAGGAGAGAAGGTTGGAATCTTTGATCCAGTTTTGGTCTGGTGTTCCTTTCTGTATCTCTATGGTTTAAGCTACAAGAGATGGTCGAGTTTTGAGGACTTGCTACAGGTGTGCTTGGGGAACATGTTACACAAGACTAGTAGAGATTGCCGCCATTACAACCCCTTTACAGTTCAATGCTCCCACTACTGACTGCTGGGGTCCAAGGGCTACATAACAAGTACCAAAGGAGATAAGGTTGGAATCTTTGATCCAGTTTTGATCTGGTGCCCCCTTCTGCATCTCTATAGTTTGGGGACATGCTACAGGTGTGCTTGGGAACATGTTACCCAAGCCTAGTAGAGGTTGCCACCATTACAACCCCTTTACAGTCCAATGCTCCCACTACTGACTACAGGGGTCTGAGGGTAGCATAACAAATACCAAAGGAGAGAAGGTTGGGCACCAGTGACCTAGGGGGGAGGCACGTTTAGGAAGACCAAATCTTGAAGAGATTGGCGCCTTTATATTTTACCTCTCCCAAGTTCCTTAAAGGGATTAGCAAATCTCTATGGGCCAACTAGCAAAGCTCTTGTACTATTTGTGCATTTAAAGCCCTTTACCTGCATAAGTTACTATAATCAACCGTTCATTTCTACCATCCTCGAAAAACAAAAAATTATAAAATACATACATTTTTTGGGGGCTTGATAGGCCATTGGATCTTGGGCCATTGAGTGATTATTTTCTGTTGCCTGACCTCACAGAGGTCTAGCTACTTAGGCAAGCCTGTAAGCAACAAACAGCTCGTAAATCATTACAAACGGTGGATACAAGGGCTACACGCGGACATAGACAAGCAGACGAGGAACCACGCAATCGCAACAAGCATGCACTGGCACATATGAAAATAAAACTATAATTAAATATCTTTATATAGTCACATCTAATTTACATTATATATATATATGTATATATTTCAATATACTAATTTATTCCTCTAAACACCTTTGTTTTATAACCTACACATAGTTGTAATAGCTTAAAATTGTGCTTTAAAATATAAGTTCACACTCTTACTTGTGCTAAGGGGACAATTCTATAAGTCTATTGAATATTCATTGCACTGAACCACTGCGACCAGCTCTTTAATTCCTAACCGGTCTGCATATTGCACTTTACTACACTAGCCAAATCACCAAAGGCCGATCCAGTCCCTATGGTTTGCGTCCTTCAGCCTGATGCTATATGTGTTATGCTACAATAAGTACGACGAAGCTCGATCAAGATACATCAACGCAAATCAAAAGGATAATTTCACAAGAGCCGGGCATGCGACAAGCCACTTGGACAAGTGCTCTGATCTGAGGCTACAGTCTTGCATCAAGAATATTTCTCGCCTGTCTCTTCACTGATATGTTATTTGCTCAGTACAAGAGGGCATTGCGCTTTTCATCAGCCATTGACGCTCATTTAGTATGGACAAGGTGACACGCTGTGATCCGTTTTTTTTTTTTTTTCACAGATAGTCGCCCAATCAAGGTGCTTAAAAAACTCCAGCTTGTTGAACAAGGCAAAAAAAGCACAAGGATGGAGCTATATACAGCAGTATGTACAAAAGTTGCGTCATCCGTTGCTCAATCGGAGCATGACTATTGTAGACGCCTTCTTGGCAGACTGCTCTCGAGAACTGCAGAGCCATTGTGGGGGGGTGAAAACAAGAATATTTACATCAGAAATGGGACCAGCTTGCAATATCTAGCTTTCCTGTCGCACGTTTTCAAAATTCAAACCTATTTAATATGTTCCAGTAGAGGAATGGACGTGGCTTTCTCCTAATCGAGAGAGTTAAGCATGTTCTTTGCTTTGTACAGTTATAGTAATCAGAAAATCAAAAACCTGTTGCTTCTATACAATTTCCAAACAAGACATGGCGGATCGAACCAAAAAAAAGTGATGTTTAGGAGGAACCAACTGGGCTCAGTCATCCACTCGTTTTCTAAATTTTACAAGGATTGGAGCCATGAAATTTCCCTTTTGTATTATCTGGCTTTGCTTTGGAGGTATGGAAGTTTCTCTCCCACTTGTTTTATTGTTTTGTAGGGATATAGTTTTTCTTGAGTTTTGTTATTTAGCCAGTTTGTTTATACGTAATGCCTAGTAGAGTACTCACTGCAATGCTGTATCCTGGCCTAGGCCAACAAGCCCCAGGCCTAGGGCAGCACAGACAGTGTACCCGCCGGCTTGCACTACACTGTTAGGCAAATTAGTTTAGTGCCCCCATAAATCGGCCACACTGCTTCCAGTATGTGGGCGGTTGGCATTCTGCAACTGTAAGGGGGGGGGCGTCGCTTCAAATTTTTTACCATCCCTGCCCTATTGCAGAGATTTCCCTTCACTTCCTGTCCAATAGCCGAACAGGAAGTGAGAGGAAATCTATGCAAATTAAGGGAATCCCCCCCCCCCAGGCCATCAGAACTAGTGTCCCCACTTGATAATTTCAGGGTGGGTCTTAAACCGCAAGGGGTGTGGCCTTGACAGGAAGGGGTGGGTCATATTTAAATTAGGGGGTGCACGAGTTTAGTCAGGCCTAGGGCAGCACAAAACCTAAATACACCCCTGACTCACTGTAACCTTAATGTCACATACACACGATCGGAAATTCTGACAAGAGCTTTTTGTCGGAAATTCCGACTGTGTGTAGGCTCCATCACACTTTTTCTGTCGAAATTTCTGCCAACAAAAGATTGAGAGCAGGAAAAACACGTATGCTCAGAATCAAGCAGAAGAGCCGAACTGCCTATTGAATTTCATTGATCTTGGCTTGTTGTACGTCTTGTATGTCACTGCGTTCTTAACGGTCAGAATTTCTGACAAGATTTGTGTGACCGTGTGTATGAAAGACAAGTTTGAGCCAACATTTTGTCAGAAAAAATCCACGGTTTTCTTGTTGGAATTTCCGATCGTGTGTACGCGGCATTAAAAAACTTGGAGTGCCAATCCACACAATCATCCTTCAACTCCAGTGACTCCTACTCATGGGTACAGGCAGCTAGGGGACCCTTCCATTGACTCTGTAGCATATACTAGAAAGTAGACATGTGCACTGGCAAAAAAAAATAATTTTCGTTTCATACGTTTTTCAGGTCATTCGTTATGATCGCAATTCGTACATTCGTAAATTTGTATATTCGTGTAAATTCATACATTTGTAAATTTGTACATTCGTAAATTTGTAAATTAGAAAATTCATAAATTTGGTATTTCTAAAATCCGAAAACCGGAAAATTCTAAAATATGAAATAAGAACTAACTATTAAATTATAGGTAGTGTAATTTCCTTTCGAATTTGGCTGTTAGTGAATGTAACGCATATGAATTTATCCGAAAGTATGAATTACCAGAAATATCTAAACAAATGGAAAGGAAAAAAAAAATAATAATAATAAAAAATATTATTATTACTATATTTTATTATTATTAATTCATTGTGTTTTATTCGTTTAGATACGGCATTCGTTATTTCGTAAAATAATTTGTAACTTCGGATAAGTTTGTATTGGTTACGTTCACTAACAGCCAAATTTGAAAGGAAATTACAATACCTAGAATTTAATAGTTAGTAATAGTTGCGTTATTATTAGTTAATTATTATTTCAGATTTCTGAATTTACAAATTTACAAATTTATGAATTTACAAATTTACGAATCTACGAATGTACAAATTTACGCATTTACGGATGTGCAAATATCGCTACACACGACCCAGCCTGAAAGGTGAGTCAAGACAGCTTCAACTTGACTCCACACTCCCCTAATGCATTTTGCCCCACCCACAGGCCTAGTCATGGAGGTCCTCCATGATTAAGCCTCATGGGCAGAGCAATATGCATCAGGAGTGTGGCCTGGGTGGAATCAGGCTGAAACTACCTTGTTTCATCTTTCGGGTCAGGTTGGTGTGCGGTGGTGTTTCTTCCTTTCCAGTATATGCTTAGTGAGTACTTTTTTTAATTATTTAGAGCAGGGGTCTCCAAACTTCTCAAACAAAGGGCCAGTTTACTATGCTTTAAACTTTAGGGGGGGCCGGATTGTGGCCAGTGAAAAAATGTTTTGGGGCCCAGCATCAGTGAGAATAAACATGGGCTCAGGGTTTGTGATCGGTAGGACAGTAGGAGGAGGAGTAATGCCCCATCATTGGTATTAGTAGGAGTAATATTACCCCATCGTCGGTATCAGTAGGAGGAATATTGCCTCATATAATTGGCAGGAATAGTATTCCAAGGGCCAGATAAAGGCTAACAGAGTCCTATTTTCATGGTCAAGCTCATTAGCTCTTTCTCTTTCCTTCCAAGCCAATATTATAATATGATCCCTCAAGGTTGTTCTTAACCTGCTGTGGGACCAGTCTGAAATACCTGGTACCGCTCCAGTGTGAATGTTCCAAGGAACATCTATGAACATTGGCCAAGCCACCTCAAATCAGAAGGTTCAGGCTTCTTATATAAATGCACCAATGGAAGCTTCTTTTGGAATGCTGTGGAACCAGAGGAAATACTTGGCACAGCTCTGTGAAAGTTCCAAGGAACGTCTGTGAACATTGGCCATGCCACCTCAAATGAGAAGGTTCACATTTCTTATATGAATGCACCCAATAGAAGCTTCTTTTGGAATGCTGTGGGACCAGGTGGAAATCATAGGCACAGCTCTTGTGTGAAAGTTCCAAGGAACATCTATGAACATTGGCCAAGCCACCTCAAATGAGAAGGTTCACATTTCTTATATAAATGCACCCAATGGAAGCTTCTTTTGGAATGCTGTGGGACCAGGTGGGAATATTAGGCACGGCTCTAGTGTGAAAGTTCCAAGGAACATCTATGAACATTGGCCAAGCCACCTCAAATGAGAAGGTTCAGGATTCTTATATGAATACACCCATTAAAGCTTATTTTGGAAATGCTGTGGGACCAGGAGGAAATTCTTGGCACAGCTCTAGTGTGAAAGTTCCAAGGAACATCTGTGAACATTGGCCAAGCCACCTCAAATGAGAAGGTTCAGACGTGAATGCACCCATGGAAGCTTCTTTTGGAAATGCTGTGGGACCAGGTGGAAATACTAGGCACGGCTCTAGTGTGAAAGTCCCAAGGAACGTCTGTGAACCATGGCCACCTCAAATGAGAAGGTTCAGACGTGAATGCACCCATGGAAGCTTCTTTTGGAAATTCTGTGGGACCAGGAGAAAATACCAGGGACGGCTCTCGTGTGAAAGTCCCAAGGAACGTCTGTGACCCATGGCCACCTCAAATGAGAAGGTTCAGACGTGAATGCACCCATGGAAGCTTTTTTTGGAACTGTCACAACCATCAAATGAGGCAGACTCAGAACAAAAGAAAGAGTTTATATATCCTCATAAGGCCAAGAAAACACTTTGAAGGCACAGAAGAAGAGCTTGAGTCTTTGACCAGTCAACGTGGCTTTTAATCTTGTCTGGCCATCTTGACTAGGGCAAAAACAGTCAAATTCATGATGGTAAACACGGGATATAACAAAATAGTTTAGCTCCCTTACTAATTTCTATCATCAAGAGCTTGCCCATTGCTGCTATAAATATTTTTGTTCGATGTTTCAATAGCTCTGTATGTATAAATCAGCACTTGACCTTCTCCCAACAGTAAAATACGCTATTTACAGACACATATGGCTTGGTTTGGGATTAGGAAGATTTTGATAAACATGTAATATTATACTATATATATAATATATAGACAAAGCTGGTTGCTATTGTTTTGCTCACGGAACACATTTAGAAGTTTTTATAGAAAGACGAAAGAGTGGGGGTGGGGTGGGGGGGGGGGTCAATACTAAACGACACACCAAAGTACAGAATCTACTAACGGGAATACACATCGTAGCGAGTATAGAAAATTAGGCACAAATTATATAATGGCTTCAGGAGGTGAAAATTGAATGCATAATGAGCATAATGGAATAAAAAGCAAAAAGCAAATATTTATGTGATTGGAGAATGTGATTAAAGTGTTGAAGGGCTCCAGTTTAGAGCCAGTTCATGGAAGACGTTGGATTATCGCATGGCGTCATATAACAACAACTTAACAAATTGGATTTGTGGCACTTGCAATGCATAATGGTTTTGGAATGGTTGTCCACTGCAATTTTCCAAAAAGCTTTTTAAACACTTTTTTTTATTCTTTGATAGTGCGTTTTGTTGAGATGTAACTTGTGCTTCTAACTTACGCTAATTTTTTCGCTTGAATTTAAGGTGGCCAAAAAATGTGATTTGAAACCTTCGTTAGCTAGTGGTCAAAGTCGACTGATAATTAGATCTTTAGGCCCAGATTCACAGAAAGCGGGTGCACATTACGCCGCCGTAGCGCAAATAATGTACGCTATGCCAACGCAGCGCAGAGAGGCAAGCATGGAATTCACAAAGCCATTGCTCCCAAAACTGCGCTGGGTTTTGAAGCCGTACGCCGGCGTAGGTAGAAGTGGGCGTGAGCCATGCAAATGAGGCGTGACCCCATGCAAATGATGGGCCGAGCGCCAGACAGATACGTATCACGAACTGCGCATGCGCTGGGATGTGGGCGCTTCCCTCTGTGCATGCTCACAACCACGTCGGAATAACTGCCTAAACTACGCCGGATCACTGCCTACGGCGTGAACGTAACCTACGCCCAGCCAGACACACGTCCGACATAAGATACGTAAAATATGCCTGCTTGTATTCCCTGGTGCAGACCTTCGCATGTCTGCTGCTGGGTTGCACCTCCTTTATGGGGCTTAACTTTACGCCGGACGTACAACTTACGCGCACATCGCGTAGCCTGCGTCGGGCGCACGTACGTTCGTGAATCGCCGTATTTCCCTCATTTGCATATTTGAATGGCTGATCAATGGGAGCGCCACCATGCGTTCAGCATAAATGTGCGCCCATGCTACGCCGGCGTAGACAAGTTACGTTGGCGGGATTAAGCCTGTTTTTAGACGCATCTTAGTTTGTGGGTCCGGCGCACAGATACGACGGCGCACATTTGCACTTACATCGGCGTATCTTGTTCTACGTCGGCGCAAGTGCTTTGTGAATCTGGGCCTTAGAGACTGTCAACACCATTTTTGTAACTGAAAGGGTGTTTAGAAATGGGGGGAAATTTTTCAATTTGCATAGTCGGCAGGATAGACCCTGCAAATAGGAAAGACTGTGATAGTCATTTGAGTCAGTAGTGGTTGTGTAGACAAAGAGATGCTAAAAAAAAAGTTCACCAAAGAAAAGGTCTTACTTTAGGAGGTGTTTTACATGAACGTTCTTTTCTTTTCTTGGCTTGACAGGAAGCCTTTGAGAAGTCTTCTAAAATTACGCTCAAGCCCCGTACACGCGATCGGGAGCTTTTGGTTGGGAATTCCGACCGTCTGTAGGCTCCATCTGACTTCCGACAGAAATAGGTTGAGAACATGTTCTCAATTTTCCCGTCTGAATTTCCCACTGACTTTTCCCGATTGGAAATCCAGATCGCGTGTACGGGGCTTCAGAGAAAATGTTATTGCATAACAGAACAAAGAGCACCAATGCAATAACCTATGGGAACATTCCGTCCAGATCTTTACTTACCAACCAGGCTGACCCAAATGAACAATGGAAAAATGTTCTACAATCAGCAATCTGTAGTCACCTATCCAGGTCAGAATTGAGTTAACTGACCCGGATGGTCAAACTCAAAGTATGGCCTTTAACAGATTTGCCAATTCATAAAACATAGTTGGTCGTTTCTCTTTTTGGGATGGCTAATCCAAATCATGAAGGACAACAATGGACTCACCATATGATGACCACGTATGGGTATCACATGACTGGATTTTTCCATTCCATCCCTCAATCTGATCAGACATAAAAGGACAGCAGGCATTTATTTTCTAACAAAGTCTAATTAACAGCCCTTAAGCTTAATCTATCAGAAAATCCATCATATATGGGGGTCTCACTTCTCTTATGAGACACAAGAAGAAGGAAAACTCACAGAACAAAGCTATGGAATGGCAGAGGAGACCTCAACACTCTGAAGCTCAAGGGGGACCTAACTCAACTGCCTTGAATACAGGGCTGCTGATAGGCCAGTACAACTGGCCCTGTTGTACCGGGGCCCGGCCAGCAGGGGGGCCCGGGCAACCTTAACAGAGAACTAATAAATGTAAAAAAAAAAACTCCTCCAGCCACTATGACCGAACATCGTCATTAAAGCCACTCATGCCGCCAACGCTGTAATGTGCTGCAGACAGTGCCACCCATGACGCTAATGCCATAACGCATTTGCTGCCTGCAGAGACAGTGCCCTCCATGCTGTCAATGGCAGCACAATATGGCATTGGCAGCATGGGTGGCACTGTCAGCAGGCAGCACATGCGTTATGGCATTAGCACCATGGGTGGCACTGTCTGCACCACAATATGGCATTGGTGCCACTGTCTGCAGGTAGCACATGCGTTAGGGCCCATAACGCATGTGCTGCCTGCAGAGACAGTGCCGTCCATGCTGCCAATGGCATTATGCCATTGGCGGCATGGGTGGCACACTCTGCAGCACAAAATGGCATTGGCGGCATGGGTGGAACTGTCAGCAGGCAGCACATGCGTTATGGCATTAGCACCATGGGTGGCACTGTCTGCAGCACAATATGGCATTGGTGCCACTGTCTGCAGGTAGAACATGCGTTAGGGCCCACCAATGCCGTATTGTGCTGCAGAGACAGTTTCAAGGTGGGGTCTGGGGAGGGGCCAGGAGCGGAGACAGGGGTGGGGCTGAAAGAGGGGCCAGGGGTGAAGCTGAAGGGGGTCCCGTCAAGTAGGCTGTACGGGGGCCCCATGATTTCTATCAGCTGCCCTGCTTGAATATGTTGCCAACCTTTAAATTGAAAAGAGAACAAAAAAAGGTGAGAATGGTCAGCTATGGAATGATTCTGATGCAGGGTAGATAGTTCTGTGGGGTCATCATTATTTCTACACATTTTTTTTCCCCTTATAAAATTAAACTATTTTCTGCAGCTGGACAATCATTGTCGAGGCACTGCTGATATTTGGCAGTCAAACAAAACGTTATGGACACTAGAAGGGGAAGCAACAAGTAGCAGGGTGGTCAGTATAGGCGTTTTGCTACTGCATGCAACAAGGGATCCTACAGTGTATCTAAGAGACCACCTGCACTGTTGGAGAAAGAAGTGGGGGGGGGAAGGAGGACATCATGACAAATGGGTGAAGAAGACTGTACAGCAAATGTACAGACACCATAAATACTAGCATTGTGTTCCTAGCTCGAAATCCTTGGCGGGAAGTTTTAGTCCCAGTGAGTTGGTACCCAACGGGTCGATCATGTTCTTATAACGTTCTCCGCGATGCTTAGACAGGAACGGGCCCCAGTCCGGCTGTGGGGAACATACCAATTTCAGCCTCTGTAAAAAAAAAAAACACAAGAAACATTGATTAGCATATATGTTTCAGTAATTTTACAAGTCTAAATTCTTTAAAAAAAACAGTGCGGCACTTAATGAGCAATTAGTGAATCATAAAAGTCCTGAGAAGCACAAGAAAAGTCTGTAATAAGACTTGTGTTACTATACATAGTTGCTTGTAATATATAACAGGATCAGCTTCATGCAGATTCCCGGGGACGTCATTTGTGACAAAACACGTTGGGTGGAGCTGAAAAGTCGTGATGTCACCCTGCATGAACGGCTTTACCCGGAATTCTGGGATTTTTGTGTGAAACGCTGTATACATTGCCAATGTAAGTGCTTTTAACCTCTTTTTAATTAACCACTTCCCGACCGCCGCATGTATATGTATGTCCACAGAATGGCACGTACAGGCAAATGGGCGTACATGTACGTCCTTGCCTGCCCCGCTACATGCGGCGGTCAAAATTTCCCGCGGGGAGCGATCCGGGACGACGGCGCGGCTATTCGTTTATAGGCGCTCCGTCGCGATCGCTCCCCGGAGCTGAAGAACGGGGAGAGCCGTATGTAAACACGGCTTCCCCGTGCTTCACTATGACGCTGCATTGATCGAGTGATCCCTTTTATAGGGAGACTCGATCGATGACGTCAGACCTACAGCCACACACCCCCCTACAGTTGTAAACACACACTAAGTGAACACCAAATCCTACAGCGCCCCCTGTGGTTAACTCCCAAACTGCAACTGTCATTTTCACAATAAACAATGCAATTTAAATGCATTTTTTGCTGTGAAAATGACAATGGTCCCAAAAATGTGTCAAAATTGTCCGAAGTGTCCGCCATAATGTCGCAGTCATAAAAAAAATCTCTGATCGCCGCTATTAGTAGTAAAAAAAAAAAAAATTAATAAAAATGCAATAAAAATATCCCCTATTTTGTAAACACTATAAATTTTGCGCAAACCAATCGATAAACGCCTATTGCGATTTTTTTGACCAAAAATAGGTAGAAGAATACGTATCGGCCTAAACTGAGGAAAAAAAAAATTATATATGTTTTTGGGGGATATTTATTACAGCAAAAAGTAAAAAATATTGAATTTTTTTCAAAATTGTCGCTCTATTTTTGTTTATAGCGCAAAAAATAAAAACCGCAAAGGTGATCAAATACCACCAAAGGAAAGCTCTATTTGTGGGAAAAAAAAGGACGCCAATTTTGTTTGGGAGCCACGTCGCACGACCGCGCAATTGTCTGTTAAAGCGACGCAGTGCCGAATCGCAAAACCTGGCCTGGGCATTTAGCTGCCTAAAGGTCCGGGGCTTAAGTGGTTAAGTTTATATTAATGGGTTCACACTATTGGGAGCATTCTTTGCCCTTTTTGTATTTCTACATGCCATACTGCTGATGGAGAGAAAAGCAAGGCTATGAAAAGTCTTTTTACTGACTTTTATGATTTACTAATTGCTCACTAAGCACTGCACTGGTTTATATGTATACTGCTAGTATATGGTGTATCCCTTTTTTGTTGTTGGAGCTTATTTATGCACTATACCATACTATATGATACAATACTCTACTATACTATATTTGGTAAAGTGGTAATAAACTGCTGGCTTTTTTTTTTTAAACCTGCAAGGCAATGTAATAATGTGCTAGTATACATCCCAAACTAGCACATTAATGTATGTGAAACTTACCTTCGAACAAAGCCCACAAACGGTGCGCTGTCACCGCTGAAGGTGCTTCTATCTTCCTTCCGGGTTTGCGGACTGCAGCTGAGTGAGTGGCCGGAGCTGCGATGACATCACCCCCCCCGCGGGAGCTGTCGTTTATGGCACAGGACTCTAAAGGAATGGCACAGGTGGCTTTTCCTTCAGAGCGCATGCGCCGGTGACGTCACCAGCTGCATCTACAGTAAATATCTCCTAAACGGCGCACGAAACAGGAGGTGCGAGGACATCCCTCCGAAGTGAGGGAATCCCTGGTTGTTGCTAGAACTAGTGTCCCTATTGGAAGATCTCCCCTCTTTTGCTGTTCTGAGGACAACCAAAAATAGAGAGAGTGAATCTCCCTCCGTAAGGAGTACACAGAAAGCAACAAAAACCTGTCCAGGGTTCTAATCAGTGCGGCTGGTGGAATCTTTTTTTTTGTGGGGGGGGGGGGGTCATTTACATATTCTACACCGAACTCAACGGAAGCGCCACCTAGCGGCCAGCCTAAATATTGCACCCTAAGATACGACGGCGCAGGCTGTCGTATCTTAGATAGGTTTAAGTGTATCTCAGTTTGAGAATACACTTAAACTTACGACGGCGCAGATTCAGAGTTACGTCGGCGTATCTACTGATACGCCGGCCTAACTCTCTCTGAATCTAGCTATATATATTTATAGATCAGTATATTGTTTGCACTGCCTTTAGAAATAGATACTTCTTTTGATATTCATGTAGGGGTAATTTTGTATCTTTTTACTATATATTTATATATCAGTTTATTGTTTTGCATCCCCTGGGGAAACAGATACGTCTTTTGATACTTGGAGACTTTTAAACAATGTTTCCAGAGCTTCAAAGACTTTTCTTAATTATTCCTTTGCAGTCACCTCTGCGGCTCTCCGAGGATCTGAATCTCTATTTATGATAATCCTCCAAAGTATACACAGCAAACCTCATAAAAAATAAAAAAAAAACAATAATTCGCAATCGAGATTTTAATTATTTAGTGAACAATTGCTTTCTTAATCGAGCCGCCCGGCAAATAGAGACTAGAAATGGCCTTCATTTTAGATGCCATTTTCATTTACTGATAATGTACTTTGATAGAGAGGAGATTATTTTTTTTTATTTCTTTTTTTTTACAAAAAACGAAACAAACCCCCGGCATAAAAAAAAAACATTAATGGTTTATTAGCCATTAAAATAAATTGAGCTTCAATCGCATTATTTTAATTGAGCTTCTATTGCGTTATTTTTCAAATCTCCGTTAAATTGCCATTTTGACACCTCGACCTCCCAGATGAGCGCTTTAAAATGCGACGCCGAGACGGAGAGCTGCGACATTTTGGCAAGGTGTTCGCCCGACATGGAACGCTTTGTAATGTTTTTAATGTCCCAGCTGTTCCCTTGCTTATTGGATGCCGCCGCCATCGCCGCTGTCGCCACCTCACCGGTTGCAGCGGACAGAGACGATCGGCGTTTAGCATGCAAAACGCGGCGACATAATGATTGAGATGCTGTTAGTTACCTCAATAAAACTGCCTGGAGCCAGATACATTTTGATGACAAACATGATTGGAATCCAGATGACGGAACAAGTACACATCAACCATCCGAGGACCATCGACCACGGCGGGTAGTGGTAGTTACCGTAAGTCATCGGCTCCCATTGGTAAAAGCTGAAGCACAAGATAAACTGTGGAGGAGGGGGAAAAAAAAAACATAACAAATAATTTAACCATTTCACCTCCTGACCTCCTACACCTGAACATATTTCTGCCATGGGTCTGTTTATTCAGCAATATCTTTGTCATTAATTAACCAATGATGGGACACTATTCCTCCCAATGACACCAATGATGGGACCAGTGGTGGGACAAGGTATTTCAGTGCCCAGGGCGGGGATGCCAAAATGCGCCCCCCCCCCCCCCCGCAGAGCAGGGGGTGGAGCTAGAAGCAGCATAAAAAAGCATATGTAATGGTTGCAGAGTGCACCATTATTTCTATTTAAATTTGTGATTGGTCATCACAATGATCACAAAGTACACCGCTTTGCTTTGATGGGGTTCGCAGCCAATAATGAGTAACTTGGCTGCCCGAGGGTGATTTCTGAAGATTATAAATGATGCGCTAGAACGAACTAAACATGATCTTGGTCTTGCTCAAAAACCTCTTTCGATGTATGGGCAGCTCTGATCATTGTATTCTGACAGTGGAGGAGTCCTGCTGTCAGAGTACTAAAGCAAAGAAGGGGGATTCCTCCATCCATCTTGTTTGAGTGAAGGCAGGAATCTGTTCAGCCTGCTGGAAAAAAATAGCGTGTACTAGGGTTGTACTGATACCGCTATCGCTGCTGACACTAAACATTTGCACAAGTACTTGTACTCAAGTAAATGCTTCGATACCTAAAAACAATATTTTGCAGTGTGATTTGAGCTCATACATAATGAATGGGCTCATATTCCACTGCAAAGAATTGCATGTGATATGAACAGGAATACGGTGCGATTCCTGTCCGAATCCCATGCCTTGTCATAGTGACTTCAGCCTGGGTTCACACAGGAGTGGTGCAGGAAATCGCACTGCATTCCTGTTCAAATCACATGCGATTCTTTGCAGTATGATATGAACCCATTAATTTTGTATAGGCTCATATCTCGCCACAAAAGGTATCAGTTACTGGTATCAGTGAGTACTTGAGCACAAGTATTGGTACTCGTAATTGCCAGTGGAAAACAGGTATTGGCGCAACCCCAGTGTGTACCCATCTTTAGACAATGTGTCCGGGTGTTTAATGGACTCAAAGACAAAGCTCCTAGGAAAACAAATCTGCAAAGATGAGAATAAAGATAACAGGGAAAACATGAAAACATTTGTCATTGTTATTACTCATGCACAAGAACACTATTCTGTAGGTGAGCATACACTATACAATCTGATTGTACAATCTCTACGCAATCTCTGTTAGATTTACCAAAATATTGTAATATATGGACAAACCTAAACAATTAATTTAACTAGTATCCAATCAGTCAGGCCTTTGTACTACATAGTTGGTGGTAGATCCAAAATATATTGTACAATCAGATTGTATAGTGTATTGTAAGCTGGAGGCTGCCCATAAATGAATCCGTATATATATTTTTTTAATCGGCCTATGTCCAATCACAGAAAACTGAGCAGATCCCCCCCATCCACACAACTAAGGTGGTGCAGACATGTGTGTCCTGTGCAGAGCTCTCATTTATCAGCAAGGGGATGTACAGACATTGTGTGCATCCCTGTGCCAGCGTATCATTCACTTCTATTGGGACCCGCACCTGTATGCATCCCTGTGCCAGCGTCACATTCACTTCTATTGGGACCCGCACCTGTATGTCATGTTAGGATACGGTGGCTGTGTCCATGTAGCCTCATGTCCCAGTAGATAAGAATGGGGTACTGGCATGGGGATACACACAACACCTATGCAGTTAGTTTTGCACAGAGTGACCCTGATCGCCGTCAACGCCGCTCGCGGCTCCTTCTCGCATTGGAAAATCCCCTAGGAGAAGCACTCTCCCTGGGGGTTTACCAAGCGTGCACGCTCCTGAGTCCAGCATTTGCGTGCATAAACACAGAGTGCCAGACTCAGCCCCACCCCCGGCGTCCGCATCATTGGATTTAATTGACAGCAGCAGGAGCCAATGGCTGCGCTGCTATCAATCTATCCAATGAAGAGCCGAGACCCCCGGCTAGAGAGCGTTTGCGTGTCTCCGGCACGGGAACAAATGGGCTCAGGTCAGTAAAACACGGGGCTGGGGGCTGGTCAGTGACAAAAGTTTTTTCACCTTAATGCATAGGATGCATTAAGGTGAAAAAAACATGAAGGTTTACAGCCCCTTTAACAGTGATATGAAGCATGAAAGTATGTTAGTTACCTGTTTGCTGAATAGTGAGTGGCAGCCCAGCAGCACAGAGACATCAGTCAGCTTGGCTGATCAGCTAGAGAGGAGGGGGTCCAAGGAAAAGGACACAGGAGGAGGGGGCACTACAAAGAGGAGGAATGGGCTCCAAGAGAGAGATAACATTTAGGAGATTAGGGGGGCAGAGCTGGTGATGTCCCTCAGACATCCGGACATTGTGAAAGTGAAAGTAGGAGTGATAGAGATGAGTGGAGAGGGGGGAGAGAAGACGCTGTTTAGGAGAGGGAAAGCACTGATAGCCGATGCTCCACTCTATCACTCACATGTACTGGTATAGTGCACAGTGCAGACAGGGGGCGGCGCTACGATCGAGCTTACATGCAGGGACAAAGCCGCTCTCTGTCTGCTGTGTTACATTCTGCAGCCTGTTCTGTGGTGGACTTGATTGTACCAGGCAAACTGCGCCCTCCTCCTGCACTAAATCATTGCGCTCAGGGCAGCTGCCCGCCCCGCCCCTGCCTAGTACCGGCCCTGGATGGGACACTATTCCTCTCACTGACACCATCCGGACCAATTACGACACTTCCCTCCTACATGTAAAAATCATCATTTTTTTTTTGCTAGAAAAATTCACAGAACCCTCAAACAATATATATGGTTTTTTTTTAGCAGAGACCCTAGAGCAGTGGTCTCCAAACTGCGGCCCGGGGGCCGGATGTGGCCCTTTTGCTTTCTTTTTATCCGGCCCTTTGGCACTATTGTTCCCTCTGATAAAAGGCATTATGCTCTCCACTGACACCAGCAGTTGGGCATAATTTCTACCACTGACGCCAACAAGGAGCAATTATTCCTCCCACTGACACCAACAATGGGGCACCATTCCTTCCCACTGACACCAATAATGAGGCGCTTTTCCTCTCACTGACACCAATGATGGGTCATTATTCCTCCCACTGATACCAATGAAGGGACACTATTCCTCCCACTGACACCAATGATGGGTCACTATACCTCCCACTGACACCAACATTGGGGCACTATTCCTCCCACTGATACCAATTATGGGACACTATTCCTCTCACTGACACCAATGATGGGTCACTATTCCTCCCACTGACACCAATGATGGGTCACTATTCCTATGGGACACTATTCCTCTCACTGACACCAATGATGGGTCACTATTCCTCCCACTGACACCAATGATGGGTCACTATTCCTCCCACTGACACCAACATTGGGGCACTATTCCTCCCACTGACACCAATGATGGGACACTATTCCTCCCACTGACACCAATAATGGGTCACTATTCCTCCCACTGACACCAACATTGGGGCACTATTCCTCCCACTGACACCAATGATGGGACACTATTCCTCCCACTGACACCAACATTGGGGCACTATTTCTCCCACTGAGACCAACATTGGGGCATCATTCCTCCCACTGACACCAATAATGAGGCGCTATTCCTCCCACACTGACACTAATGATGGGTCACTATTTCTCCCACTGACACCAACATTGGGGGATCATTCCTCCCACTGACTCCAACAATGGGGCACCATTCCTTCCCACTGACATCAATAATGAGGCGCTTTTCCTCCCACTGACACCAACATTGGGGCACCATTCCATCCCACTGACACCAATGATGGGGCACTATTCCTCCCACTGACACCAACATTGGGGCACTATTCCTCCCACTGACACCAATGATGGGACACTATTCCTCTCACTGACAAAAGGCATTATGCTCTCCACTGACACCAGCAGTTGGGCATAATTTCTACCACTGACGCCAACAATGAGCAATTATTCCTTCCACTGACACCAATGATGGGGCACCATTCCTTCCACTGATGGCAATGATGGGACATCATTCCTCCCACTGACACCAACAATGGGGCACCATTCCTTCCCACTGACACCAATAATGAGGCGCTTTTCCTCCCACTGACACCAATGATGGGTCATTATTCCTCCCACTGACACCAATGATGGGTCACTATTCCTCTCACTGACACCAATGATGGGTCACTATACCTCCCACTGACACCAACATTGGGGCACTATTCCTCCCACTGATACCAATTATGGGACACTATTCCTCTCACTGACACCAATGATGGGGCACTATTCCTCCCACTGACACCAATGATGGGTCACTATTCCTCCCACTGACACCAACATTGGGGCACCATTCCATCCCACTGACACCAATGATGGGGCACTATTCCTCCCACTGACACCAATGATGGGGCACTTTCCCTCCCACAGGACATTTTCTACTCCCACTGGCCACAGTCCGGCCCCCTTAAAAGCCTGAAGGACAGTAACCCGGCCCTTTGTTTGTAAAGTTTGGAGACCCCCGCCCTAGAGAATACAATGGCGGTCGTTTCAACTTTTTATCTCGCACAGTATTTGTGCAGCAATTTTTCAAACACGTTTTTTTGGGGGGAAAAGATCAGTTTCATTCTTAAAAAAAAAACATTAAAGTTAGTCCAATTTTTTTGCATAATGTGAAAGATGAAGTTACGCAGAGTAAATAGATACCCAACATGTCACGCTTCAAAATTGTGGAATGGCGCCAAATTCGGTACTTAAAAATCCTTATGGGCGACGCTTTAATTTTTTTTTTTACTGGCTACATGTTTTGAGTTACAGAGGAGGGAGGTCTAGGGCCAGAATTATTGCTCTCGCTCTAATGTCGCGCACACACGACCGTTTTTCATGACGAGAAAACTGCCATTTTTTAGATCGTGGTCGTGGAAAACGGTCGTGTGTACTTTGCTTAGCAGTTTTCTCAACGAGAAAAGAAAACTGGCCGCGAAAAAATTAGAACCTGCTCTATTTTTTCTCGTCGTTTTTCCCGTCGTTATTTTATTTGTCGCGGAAAACATCCGTGTGTACGCTTTTCCCAGGGGAAAAAACGTGCATGCTCAGAATCAAGTATGAGACGGGAGCGCTCGTTCTGGTAAAACTAGCCTTCGTAATGGAGAAAGCACATTCGTCACGCTGTAACGGACTGAAAAGCGCGAATCGTCTCTCACCAAACTTTTACTAACACGAGATTAGCAGACGGAGCCCAAAGGGTGGCGCCATTTGAATGGAACTTCCCCTTCCCCTGGGGCACAGTAGCTGCAATTGATGGGCACAGAGGCTGCATATGATGTTTTTGTTTTAGTATTTTTCAGTTTGTTTTGCGCCTCCCCAAAAATGTTGCGCACCAGCTGCCACTTGCCTCCCTTACTCTATCCAAAATGGAAAAAAAATGTGGATTTAGTTCTTTAACCCTTGCTGTGGAGGCGTGGCCTCGCTTTACAAGAGAAGTTTTGAATTTCTCCGGTTGTTCAGCTTTAGAAAACTCTGAAGACATTTTCTCTGATATTATTTATGACATTTAAGGAGCTTTCAGTGCATTTTGCCGTTTTTGTTGGTGACAAATAGCGGGTGATTGCTGTAACATTTGTGCGCCTATAAGTGATGTAATTGCGCAGATATTTCGACATCCATCCAGCCGAATGTGTCGCTGAAGTTTTTCTACGACTCTATTTATAGGAAAATAAAAAGTAAGTTCCATAAAGAGAAAAAAATGACTGATTGATCAAGGTGGGCCCGGCAGGCTTTACCATCCCCCGAAGCCCATCACTCAGGGGAAGAGCGTGTGATCTCCCTTTTATCTCAGCGTTATTCCGAAAAAAAATCGTGTGATGTGCCGCAGCATTAGTAATGTTTTCTCGCTGTAGCGTAGCACAGGCAAAAAAAAAAAATGAATTCTTCATGTAATAAACAGACCCATAACTGTAGACAGTCTGTGCAAAGTAAAACAGATCATTATCTGCTGACACTGTGGATTTGTGCCACCAATTTGGATATATTATTCATTAGCTAGCTGCCTATATGCTATATAATTAATTCTGCTTCTATAATTTATGCCTATAGGCTATGGGTGTACTTTGCTGCCACCTAATGTCTAAGATTATGTACTACATATAGAAAAGTTTAGGGACCTACCTTGGCCGCTGGCGTGCGTTCAGACGCCAATAATAGACGATTACGACGATTGCACGTTTAACACCCTTCAGGACCAGGCTTTTTATGGCACTTTTTGTTTACAAGTTTAAATAAAAGACTTTAAATTTAAAATTTGAGAATTAAAGACTTTGAGGATGCTAATGCTTAAGCACCAAACTCGCCGCCACTTTTAAGACATAATAATAATAATTTCCTCGCAACATTAAACCCCTTATTCTATAATACCAGGCCATTTTTATTTTTCATCTATTTTTTCTTACTTTTTTTTGTAATTATAATGCATTTATTATTATAAGTATTATTATTATTATTATTATTATTATTATTATTATTATTATTATTATTATTATTTACATTATTATTTCACTGGTTGCAAAAATGTATAACTCCTTCACTACCTTCCATATATGTACTCTGTACTATGTAAATTATAATGCATTTATTATTATTATTGTTATTATTATTATTATTATTATTATTATTATTATTATTATTATTATTATTATTAATAACATTATTATTATTTCACTGGTTACAAAAACCTTCACCACCTTCCATATATGTACTCCTCCACTTTTATGTCATAATAATAATTTCCTCACAACATTAAACCCCTTAATCTATAATACCAGGCCATTTTTTTTTTCTTTTTTTTTTTCCTACTGTTTTGTTTATTTAAATTATAATGCAATTATTATTTACATTATTATTATTTCATTGGTTACAAAAACGTATAATTCCTTCCCCACCTTTCATATATGTACGCTGTACTATGTAAATTATAAGGCATTTAATATTTGTATTATTATTATTATTATTATTTACATCAATATTATTATTTTACTGGTTAAAAAAACGTATAACTCCTTCACCACCTTCTATATATGTACTCATCTCCACTTTTAAGACATAATAATAATTTCCGCACAACATTAAACCCCTTATTCTATAATTCCAGGCCATTTTTTTTTTTCATTTCTTTTTATTACTGCTTTGTTTTGTTAATTTAAATTATAATGTGTTTATTATTATTATTATTATTATTATTATTATTATTATTATTATTATTATTATTATTTCACTGGTTACAAAAATGTATACCTCCTTCACCCCCTTCCATATATGTGCATTTATTATTGTTATCATTTTTATTATTATTATAATAATTATTATTATTATTATTAATATTATTATTATTATTATTATTATTATTTACATTATGATTATTTCATTGGTTACAAAAACTTAACTCCTTCACCCCCTTCCATATATGTACTCCTCCTCCACTTTTACGTCATAATAATAATTATAATGCATTTATTTTTCTTATTCTCATTTACATAAGTCCCGATAACCACATAGCAGGATAAAGGGCCAATCACTGCAGGACCTTTACCATGTGATCAGCTGTCAGCCAATGACAGCGGATCATGGAAGTAAACAGAAACCGGTTGCAGTCAGCATGAGGAAAAGAAGAAAGCCATTAACCAGCTTCTGTCAGATGGACATCGGCCCCCTTAGTGCCCACCAGTACCATCTATAAGTGCCCATCTGTACTACTAATCCGTGCCCACCAGTGCTGCCAATCAGTGCCTCATCATCAGTCCCACTTATCAATGCTGCCTATCAACACCTATCAGTGCCACCTCATTATTGGCCATTAGTGCCATCTATCAGTGCCGCCTTATCAGTGACAATCATTGCAGCCTATCAGTGCCCATCAGTGCCACCTCATCAGTGGCCATTAGTGCCACCTATCAGTGTCGCCTTATCAGTGACATTCATTGCAGCCTATCAGTGCCCATCAGTGCCACCTCATCAGTGGCCATTATTGCCACCTATCAGTGACACCTTATCAGTGCCAATCATTGCAGCCTATCAGTGCCCATCAGTGCCACCTCATCAGTGGCCATTATTGCCACCTATCAGTGCCGCCTTATCAGTGGCAATCATTGCAGCCTATCAGTGCCCATCAGTTCCACCTCATCAGTGCCACCTCATCAGTGCCCACCAGTGAAGGAGAAAAATTACATGTTTGCAAAATTGTAAAAACAAAATATGAAAATTATTATTTTTTTCCAAATTTTCTGTATTTTTTGTTTGTTTAGCAAAAAATATGTGGTGATTAAATGGCACCAAGAGAAAGCTCTATTTGTGTGAAAAAATGTATAAAAAAGTGGCATATGCGTACAGTGTTGCATGACCGCGCAATTGTCATTCAAAGTGCGACAGCGCTGAAAGCTGAAAATTGCCGTGGGCAGGAAGGGGGTATAAGTGCGCGGTAAGCAAGCGGTTAAGCACGATCTGTGCTTCATTAGTGGAGGACAGGGGGCATTGGGGGGTCTATTAGACCCTGATCTCCCCGATGACGTCACGCATGACGAAACTAGTAGGGCGGAGTTTATGCTCAATCATACCACGCTCGTTTGATTGCGATCTGCGGATTGTTTTTCAACCAGGATTATTTCATTCATGTCTTGCTGGACTTATGAATTTTTATATTAACCTTTTAATAAACCATTACAGTTTTATACTATGTGGTGATTTTTTTTTCGCTTTTTTTACACCGTATCCGTGAGAGAGAGTGACTGGTGCGGTGGGCATCAACATCACCCTGCTCACATCCCCCATAAAGTAGACCTTTCGCCTGCCCATGCTATAACTTTGGGGGGCTTGTTAGGCCCTTGCTATAGCAAAAAATAAAATATTAAGGGGCAGATTCACAGAAGAAGTACGCCGGCGTATCTGCTGATACTCCGGCGTACTTTCAAATTTCCCGCGTCGTATCTTTAGTTTGTATTCTCAAACCAAGATACGACGGCATTTGGGTAAGATCCGACAGGCGTATGGCTTCGTATGCCTTCGGATCTTAGATGCAATACTTTGGCGCCCGCTGGGTGGAGTTCGCGTCGTTTTCAGCCTCGGGTATGCAAATTAGCTATTTCCGTCGATCCACGAACGTACGTGCGGTCGTCGCATTCTCTTACGTCGTCTGTAGTCGGCTTTTTCCGGCGTATAGTTAAAGCTGCTATTTTGTGGCGTATAGATAGACTTGCCATGTTAAAGTATGGCCGTCGTTCCCGCGTCGAAATTTGAATTTATTTATTTTTTGCGTAAGTCGTCCGTGAATAGGAATGGATGTAAGTCACGTCGAGGTTCTAAAAACGACATCGCTGCGATGTAATTTCGCGCAAAGCACGGCGGGAAATTTCCTAACGGAGCATGCGCAGAACGTTCGGTGCGGGAACGCGCCTAATTTAAATGATCCACGCCCCCTACCCGGATCATTTGAATTAGGCGGGCTTGCGCCGGACGGCTTTACACTACGCCGCCACAAGTTTACAGGCAAGTGCTTTGTGAACCAAGCACTTACGCCGAAAACTTGCGGAGGCGTAACGTAAAGGGGATATGTTACGCCGCCATAGATATTCGTGAATCTGGCCCTAAATGCTTATAAAACAAGTAAAATAAATAAATAAAATGTAAAGCACAAATTCTACTTACAGTTAAAATAGTTGGCGTGATAAAAGCCCAGCAAACCTTCCAGAAGCGATTGGGCTGAAATCCGATCATCATCTCGATGTCTTCGCAGAATCTCTGCAGACCTGAAGTGACAAAAGAAAGAAAAAAGAAGAAGTGACAAATCAAAAGAAACAAAACATTGGAAAGTTCTGACTTCAATGGGCAGCACACAGCAGATGTCGGCACGCGCGCACGTACAGGGTCACCGTGACAACATTAATATTAATCTGGGAGTGCGCGGGAACTCAGGAAAAGGAACAGCAAGTTCCACTTCTCTGCAAGAGGACAAAAAAAAACAGCACAGAGAACAGAACACTCTGATCAGTATAAAGTAAAAAGGTAGGAGTGCCATCTAGTGGTCAGAAAAGAGAAAGCAGCTCCATTGGTAGCCTTGCACAGGGTGTTTCAACCTTCTTGAGACAAGAGCCAATAAAAAATTCTTCCAAAACCTTTAATTCCCCAACAGTAAAAAAAAAATAAAGGTTAGTAGTTAATATTAACCACTTAAGACCCGGACCAATATGCAGGTTAAGGACCTGGCCCCTTTTTTGCGATTCGGCGCTGCGTCGCTTTAACTGACAATTGCGCGGTCGTGCGACGTGGCTCCCAAACAAAATTGGTGTCCTTTTTTTTCCCCACAAATAGAGCTTTCTTTTGGTGGTATTTGATCACCTCTGCGGTTTTTATTTTTTACGCTGTAAACAAAAATAGAGCGACCATTTTGGAAAAAAATGCAATATTTTTTACTTTTTGCTATAATAAATATCCCCCAAAAAATATTTAAAAAAACTTTTTTTTCCTCAGTTTAGACCGATACGTATTCTTCTACCTATTTCTGGTAAAAAAAAAAATTGCGTTTGTCAAATGGTTTGCTCAAAATTTATAGCGTTTACAAAATAGGGGGATAGTTGTATGTCTTTTTTTTAAAAACAAATTTATTTACTACTAATGGCGGTGATCAGTGATTTTTTTCATGACTGCTACATTATGGCGGACACATCGGTCACTTCTGACACATTTTTGAGAACATTGTCATTTTCAAAGCGAAAAGTGCTATAAAAATTCATTGTTTACTGTGAAAATGACAGAGGCAGTGAAGGGGTTAACCACTAGGGGGGCGCTAAGGGGTTAAGTGTGCCCCAAGGGAGTGATTCTTACTGTAGGGGGGGTGTGGCTGTAACCGTGACATCACTGTCACTGATCGTCGTTCCCTATATCAGGGAACAGACGATCAGTGCAGGGCCATCTTCATAGCATCATGGGCCCCTGGGCAAAGTGATGCTCTGGGGTCCCTACAATGGAGACAGTGCAGGTAAACAGAAATCAAGTAGGTAGGAGGTAGGGGATATCTGGGGTATAGAGGGGTCAGAGTGCTGGGGGGATATCTGGGGTGTAGAGGGGTCAGAGTGCTGGGGGGATATCTGGGGTGTAGAGGGGTCAGAGTGCTGGGGGGATATCTGGGATGTAGAGGGGTCAGAGTGCTGGGGGGATATCTGGGGTGTAGAGGGGTCAGAGTGCTGGGGGGATATCTGGGGTATAGAGGGGTCAGAGTGCTGGGGGGATATCTGGGGTGTAGAGGGGTCAGAGTGCTGGGGGGATATCTGGGGTGTGGAGGGGTCAGAGTGCTGGGGGATATCTGGGGTGTAGAGGGGTCAGAGTGCTGGGGGGATATCTGGGGTATAGAGGGGTCAGAGTGCTGGGGGGATATCTGGGATGTAGAGGGGTCAGAGTGCTGGGGGGATATCTGGGGTATAGAGGGGTCAGAGTGCTGGGGGGATATCTGGGGTGTAGAGGGGTCAGAGTGCTGGGGGGATATCTGGGGTATAGAGGGGTCAGAGTGCTGGGGGGATATCTGGGGTGTAGAGGGGTCAGAGTGCTGGGGGGATATCTGGGGTGTAGAGGGGTCAGAGTGCTGGGGGGATATCTGGGATGTAGAGGGGTCAGAGTGCTGGGGGGATATCTGGGGTGTAGAGGGGTCAGAGTGCTGGGGGGATATCTGGGGTGTAGAGGGGTCAGAGTGCTGGGGGGATATCTGGGGTGTAGAGGGGTCAGAGTGCTGGGGGGATATCTGGAGTGTAGAGGGGTCAGAGTGCTGGGGGGATATCTGGGGTGTAGAGGGGTCAGAGTGCTGGGGGGGGGGGGGGTATCTGGGGTGTAGAGGGGTCAGAGTGCTGGGTGGATATCTGGGGTGTAGAGGGGTCAGAGTGCTGGGGGGGATATCTGGGGTGTAGAGGGGTCAGAGTGCTGGGGGGATATCTGGGGTGTAGAGGGGTCAGAGTGCTGGGTGGATATCTGGGGTGTAGAGGGGTCAGAGTGCTGGAGGGATATCTGGGGTGTAGAGGGGTCAGAGTGCTGGGGGGGGGGGGGGTATCTGGGGTGTAGAGGGGTCAGAGTGCTGGGGGGATATCTGGGGTGTAGAGGGGTCAGAGTGCTGGGGGGATATCTGGGATGTAGAAGGGTCAGAGTGCTGGGGGGATATCTGGGATGTAGAAGGGCTGCCCCAATATAGGGGTAGCCCGGGCTCAAGGATCAGCTTCTTTGGGGAAAGGGCAGGGGCCCCCCATGCAGCTGGGGCCCCTGGGCAGTGCCCAGGTGTGCCCTCTCATTAAGACAGCCCTGGATCAGTGTCACTGCCACACAGAAGAGCGGGAAAGGTGTGTTTACACTCACCTCTCCCCGTTCTTCGGCTCCTGTACCCAACCGCGGGACGCTGCCGGTGATCGGGTCCGCGGGTCCCGCGGGCGCGGTCACGGAGCTTCGGACCGGGTCGCGAGCGCAATGGGGGACACTCTGAATGTCTTCTCTCCTTTCATTTTCAGCGCAGCTGATGCTGCTGAGAAAGGGACTGGGGAATCTGTGTCCCTAGTCCCTTTCTCTGCCTCAGAGGGGAGATGTCAGAGGTCTGTTAAGACCCCTGATATCTCACCAAAGCCCCCCAACAGGGCTGAAAAAATAAATAAAAAAATAAAGAATAAAAAAACAAAAGAATAAAAAAAATTATTGTAGGAAATAAAAAAATTTGAGAAAAAACACACTGACACGGTCCACCCCCCCCCCCCCCCCCCAGCGTAAAAAAGAAGAAAGCATTATAAATAAAATAAAAATGTAAAAAATGAAAAACAAATTGTTAAAGATTAAAAAAAAAAAACATACTGACACATGTGCCGCTGTCACATGAGATAAAAAAAAAAGTATCGGTATTCGGTATCGGCGACTACTTGAAAAAAAGTATCGGTACTTGTACTCGGTCTTAAAAAAGTGGTATCGGGACAACCCTTATTATTATTAGTAGTAGTAGTAGTATTATCCACACTACATGTATGTTTTACTGCTCCACCCTGCATTTGGATGAGCATTAAAATAAAAAAATAGCACCACTCTGACACCTAGTGGTAGAATTGAAGAATCCAGTTCAGCATTTTCTTAATAGAATATGTTTATTCTGTTGGATAGAGGAAGTATAAAAACTATTATTATTATTATTATAATTATAACAAAAGTGTACCTGATAAAGAATTGGAAAGGTTGGGGATATAACAAACAATGCTAAAGAAGTGTCTGAGATGGTAATATATGAATTAATAGAGTGTGGAGGATATGAAAGTGGCTAATAGGTGCAAGAGAGGAGTGCAGGAGGTATGACAGAGGGCAGTATATGCAGGAGAGGAGTGCAGAAGGTATGACGGAAGGCAGTAAATGCAGGAGAGGAGTGCAGGAGGTATGACAGAAGGCAGTATATGCAGGAGAGGAGCTCAGAATGTATTACAGAGGGCAGTATATGCAGGAGAGGAGTGCAGGAGGTATGACAGAGGGCAGTATATGCAGAAGAGGAGTGCAGGAGGTATGACTGAAGGCAGCATATGCAGGAGAGGAGTGCAGGAGGTATGACAGAGGGCAGGAATATGCAGGAGAGGAGTGCAGGAGGTATGACAGAGGGCAGTATATGCAGGAGAGGAGCTCAGAATGTATTACAGAGGGCAGTATATGCAGGAGAGGAGTGCAGGAGGTATGACAGAGGGCAGTATATACAGGAAAGGAGTGCAGGAGGTATGACAGAGGGCAGTATATGCCGGAGAGGACTGCAGGAGGTATGACAGAGGGCAGTATATGCAGGAGAGGAGTGCAGAAGGTATGACAGAGGGCAGTATATGCAGGAGAGGAGTGCAAGAGGTATGACAGAGGGCAGTATATGCAGGAGAGGAGTGCAGGAGGTATGACAGAAGGTAGTATATGCAGGAGAGGAGTGCAGGGGGTGCAACAGTGGGTGGCATGGTCGTCTTTAATATTCAATTTAATGTAAGCACTGGGGAAAGATTGATGTCTGTGTGCTGTAAGGAGGGATAAAGGGGAAAGACCAATGTGTGTGCTGGGGGAGGGATACAGGGGAAAGACCAATGTGTGTGCCGGAGGAGGGATAAAGGGGAAAGACCAATGTGTGTGCTGGAGGAGAGATAAAGGGGAAAGACCAATGTGTGTGCCGGAGGAGGGATAAAGGGGAAAGACCAATGTGTGTGCTGGAGGAGGGATAAAGGGGAAAGACCAATGTGTGTGCCGGAGGAGGGATACAAGGGAAAGACCAATGTGTGTGCCGGAGGAGGGATACAGGGAAAGACCAATGTGTGTGCCGGAGGAGGGATACAAGGGAAAGACCAATGTGTGTGCCGGAGGAGGGATACAGGGAAAGACCAATGTGTGTGCTGGAGGAGGGATAAAGGGGAAAGACCAATGTGTGTGCCGGAGGAGGGATACAGGGAAAGACCAATGTGTGTGCTGGAGGAGGGATACAAGGGAAAGACCAATGTGTGTGCTGGAGGAGGGATACAGGGAAAGACCAATGTGTGTGCTGGAGGAGGGATAAAGGGGAAAGACCAATGTGTGTGCCGGAGGAGGGATACAGGGAAAGACCAATGTGTGTGCCGGAGGAGGGATAAAGGGGAAAGACCAATGTGTGTGCTGGAGGAGGGATAAAGGGGAAAGACCAATGTGTGTGCCGGAGGAGGGATACAAGGGAAAGACCAATGTGTGTGCCGGAGGAGGGATACAGGGAAAGACCAATGTGTGTGCTGGAGGAGGGATAAAGGGGAAAGACCAATGTGTGTGCCGGAGGAGGGATACAGGGAAAGACCAATGTGTGTGCTGGAGGAGGGATACAAGGGAAAGACCAATGTGTGTGCTGGAGGAGGGATACAGGGAAAGACCAATGTGTGTGCTGGAGGAGGGATAAAGGGGAAAGACCAATGTGTGTGCCGGAGGAGGGATACAGGGAAAGACCAATGTGTGTGCCGGAGGAGGGATAAAGGGGAAAGACCAATGTGTGTGCTGGAGGAGGGATAAAGGGGAAAGACCAATGTGTGTGCCGGAGGAGGGATACAGGGAAAGACCAATGTGTGTGCTGGAGGAGGGATACAGGGAAAGACCAATGTGTGTGCTGGAGGAGGGATAAAGGGGAAAGACCAATGTGTGTGCCGGAGGAGGGATACAGGGAAAGACCAATGTGTGTGCCGGAGGAGGGATACAGGGAAAGACCAATGTGTGTGCTGGAGGAGGGATACAGGGAAAGACCAATGTGTGTGCTGGAGGAGGGATACAGGGGAAAGACCAATGTGTGTGCCGGAGGAGGGATACAGGGAAAGACCAATGTGTGTGCCGGAGGAGGGATACAGGGAAAGACCAATGTGTGTGCTGGAGGAGGGATACGGGGAAAGACCAATGTGTGTGCTGGAGGAGGGATACAGGGAAAGACCAATGTGTGTGCTGGAGGAGGGATACAGGGAAAGACCAATGTGTGTGCTGGAGGAGGGATACAGGGAAAGACCAATGTGTGTGCTGGAGGAGGGATAAAGGGGAAAGACCAATGTGTGTGCCGGAGGAGGGATACAGGGAAAGACCAATGTGTGTGCCGGAGGAGGGATACAGGGAAAGACCAATGTGTGTGCTGGAGGAGGGATACAGGGAAAGACCAATGTGTGTGCTGGAGGAGGGATACAGGGGAAAGACCAATGTGTGTGCTGGAGGAGGGATTTTCAGAGCGGCAAAGTAAAGTACCATCTATATATTATGTAATATAAGACTATTATTATTATTATTATAATTATTTTTATTATAGCGATTTGCAGAACAGAAAAAAGATAACAGGGTGGTCATACATATACCGTATCATACAATTTTTTACATTTTTATGTCCTGTATCCCTGAAGAAGGAGGTCCTATGTAACCCCCCCCCCCCAACCACAGTGACTTACTTACTGAAATCTTTATCTGCGCACCTTTTTCTTTATAGGTGCAAAGTGTCCATAAGTGTCATTTGAAACACATTCTATAAGAAGATTTTTTGTTTCGATCAACTTTTTTTTATACATTTACTATTGGACTTTATATTTATTCAGCACATGCGTTTGTTGCATATTACTGGATTTATGTATTATTTGTCAGATTGTAGCAGCGCTATCACATTTTTTAGATATTTATATCTGATCATCACTGTGCTGCTAGGCCTGTTGGCTCGTGGATCTAATTGTGCGACTCTCTCGGTCATTGTCATTGAATATTCTGCGCTTTTCCTTCTTTTTATCTGATTGTAAACTGCAACTTTTTGAAAAATAAAGGAATTCCAAATAAATAAAAAAAACTTTTCTGTTTTTTGTCCCTGTCTCCCCATCCCCCTCTAACACTATACTGGTGCTCACTGTCACGTCACAGACCCTGTACAGCGGTGTAACTTTTAGAAACCAAACCGCAGACGTAATTCCCTCCTAACGGCTCCATGTGACGCTGTAATGGGAGTTTAATCCGTGTAAATAAGACGACCATGAAGTCTCCTGGCAAGGCGCTGCATATTTTTTGCTCATATGTGTTCTGATGAGCCTAATTCTCCTTTTGGGAACAGTAAACAGAAGATGATTCCCGTCTTTAACGCAAGCGACGGTCGTAAAAACCAAAATAGCATCTCTCCGCGAGGCCGACGCTTCCACGCTTTATTTAAAGGGGCCCCCCGTATGGAGATGTGGAGTGTAACGGTATGGCCCGTGGGACCCAGAGGCTCTTGAAGGATGTGGGGTACTCCTGTGTCAGCTTCACCAATGACTCTTGGGTCTAGGGTCATCCTATGTCCACTAGGGGCATAGGATGACTGAGAACTGATATCTCGGATTACATGAGATGGGACAGTAGTGATAATTCATGTATTGCAGGAGATCTTGAAATATTACAAGTTGTTCCTTCTGACCCCAACAGGTCAATAGGAGAGTGTCTCCTTCAATGTGGAACATAGACTGTTGAGATGTTAATTGATGTTAATCACCTCCAGCTACTTGGCTGTAGTGATGAAAGCTTGCTGTGATTGCATTCTATTGTCTATTGTGTTAATTAAGCCTGGCTCCTAAGATATTTCATTGTGCTATGCTAACTAACACTATTGTGTGAAAGTTCTATTGATGATAATATGTGTTGTGAGTTAACACCCTCTAAAAGTCATGGGGCTAGATTCAGGTAGGGGGGCGTAATTTTGTGCGGGCGTAGCTTATGTTATTTGCGCTACGCCGCCGCAATTTAGAGAGGCAAGTGCAGTATTCACAAAGCACTTGCTCCGTAAGTTGCGGCGGCCTAGCGTAAATCTGCCGGCGTAAGCGCGCCAAATTCAAATTGTCAAGAGGTGGGTGTGTTTTATGTAAATAAAACATGACCCCGCGTAAATGACGTTTCTCACGAACGGCGCATGTGCCGTCCGTGAACGTATCCCAGTGCGCATGCTCCTAATCACGTCGCAAATAGTCAATGCTTTCGACGTGAACGTAATTTACGCAAAGCCCTATTCGAGAAACGACTTACGCAAACGACGTAAACGACGCAAAATTCAAAGCTGGCCCGACGTCCATACTTAACATTGGCTACGCCTCATAAAAGCAGGAGTAACGTTACGCCGGAAAAAGCCTCACGCAAACGACGTAAAAAAATCCGCCGGGCGCACGTACGTTTCTGAATCGGCGTATACAGCTCATTTGCATATTCTACGCTGAAATCGATGGAAGCGCCACCTAGCGGCCAGCGTAAATATGCACCCTAAGATACGACGGCGTAGGAGACTTACGCTGCTCGTATTTTAGCCTAATTTAAGCGTATCTGGTTTCCAGAATACGCTTACATTTACGATGGCGTAGATTCAGAGTTACGACGGCGTATCGACTGATACGCCAGCAAAACTGTCTCTGAATCTAGCCCATGATGTCTGTCATGTCAGCTATAGTAATTGACTCATGTAGATTCGGTGCCAGAAAGTCTGACTTACATCTAAAGGAATGTGTATTGAAGTTCCTTGTGTCATGTTGTGGGTGGAGTTGAGTCATTGTCCATATTTGGTTGATAACTGTATAAGAAGAGCTGAGTTTACCATTAAAGTATTCATTCGTTTGGAACCAGAGAACAGAGCTTGTGTGTCTCGTTCTTCTGGGGAATTCTTATGAATCGTGTCTGCTGGATTGTGGAGTGTCGGATAAGCTGTCTTGGGTTGGTGGAATGGAATATCGTAAACGGTGTTAACCCCTGTCCCATGGGGGTCCGTTACATGGAGAAATCCTTCGCTTCCAGCCAAGATGACAATTGGCGGTTAGGGGGGCAAAAGTGCTTTTGCGTCATTGGAAAAAAACTGCGCTGTAGATTTCCCCTGCAAGGTATCAAATACCGCGCTCGTTTTTTTTACTATTGACGCAAGTTGGAGAGTGCAAAAAATCTGGTGCAGCTCTGCATAGCAAATAACCACTTCGGGCCCCGGAAGAATTGGCTGCCCAATGACCGGGCCATTGTTTGCGATTCGGCACTGCGTCGCTTTAACCGACAATTGTGCGGTTGTGCGACGTGGCTCCCAAACAAAATTTACGTACTTTTTTTCCCACAAATAGAGCTTTCTTTTGGTGGTATTTGATCACCTCTGCGGTTTCTATTTTTTGCGCTATAAACAAAAATAGAGCGACAATTTTGAAAAAAAAAGCAATATTTTTTGCTATAATAAATACCCCCAAAAAATACATTAAAAAAAAACGCAATAAGCGTTTATCGATTGGTTTGCGCAAAATTTATAGCGTTTGCAAAATAGGGGATTGTTGAATTGCATTTTTATAATTTTTTTTTTTTTTTACTACTAATGGCGGCGATCAGGGTTTTTTTAATTTTAATAGCAAGATTTGCCCCTCCCCCCAGTGTAATGCTCCGGTGGCTCACATACATTAATGCTGGGTGCCAGTGCTCGGAAAGCCTGTCCTGGCTCAGTGTACACATTTAAAGCGCTCCTTATAGCATTTCACCCCACCCACCGGGCTTAGTCATACGACTTAGTTATAGGAAAGGTGAAACGCGTCAGGGGGGTGGACTGGGAGGAGTCAGGCTGAAGCCGTTTTATTCTTCACAGCTCATCCCCACTTACCGTAGATATAACAAATCCCGACCAGCTCGAAGATGGCGATGATGACGAGAGAATAGGACGCGGCAAATGTATCCACCAGCTGCAGCATGTACATTCCACCCTGCAAGTCACAAAGCATTGCGGGAAAAAACATTAGAAAATCCAAAACCGCTCAGGAATCTGCAATCGGTGGTTTGGAACACCGAAAACTCCGCCCCGGTTCACCGAAATTCCCCCCCCCCCCCAAATTTATATTCTCTGCAATTCTAATGTGTAAAATCAGGGCTTTTTTCTCAGAAAGTAGGTGCAGGAACTCTACCCTTCTCCCTTCTGGGTCACTCTTCATCTCCACTGCCTACCCACTGCCAAGCATGCCCCTTGGTTCCACCCCCAAGCATGCCCCTTGGTTCCACCCCCAAGCATGTCCCTTGGTTCCACCCCCAAGCATGCCCCTTGGTTCCACCCCAAGCATGTTCCTTGGTTCCACCCCCAAGCATGCCCCCTGGTTCCACCCCCTACCCACCCCCAAGCATGTCCCTTGGTTCCACCCCCTACCCACCCCCAAGCATGTCCCTTGGTTCCATCCCCAAGCATGTCCCTTGTTTCCACCCCCTACCCACCCCCAAGCATGCCCCTTGGTTCCTTCCCCCCTACCCACCGCCAAACATGTCCCTTGGTTCCACTCCCCTACCCACCCCCAAGCATGTCCCTTGGTTCCTTCCCCCTACCCACCCCCAAGCATGTCCCTTGGTTCCACCCCCAAGCATGTCCCTTGGTTTCACCCCCTACCCACCCCCAAGCATGTCCCTTGGTTCCACCCCCAAGCATGTCCCTTGGTTCCACCCCCAAGCATGTCCCTTGGTTCCACCCCCAAGCATGCCCCTTGGTTCCACCCCCAAGCATGTCCCTTGGTTCCTGGCTTACAGTCTCCACTCTAATTCATCCCAAAGGCGTTCTAAGAGGTTGAGGTCAGGACTCTGTGCAGGCCAGTCAAGCTCCTCCACCCAGGGCCATTTGAAGGAATTTGGGGGCCCCAAGCAAAATGGACAATGACATTTGTTTTCGAGTTGAGAAGCGAGGGGGGGGGCGGGGTGTTGCTGAGTTTTTTCACGTTCAGAAGCAGGGCGGGTGCTGCTGCCGAAAATGACATCCACGTCTTTTCAAGTTCAGAAGGGGGGGTTCTTGGTTTTTCCTGCTTCCTCATCCTCTTTCCTCCTCCCGTGCAGCGAGTTAGTTGCGAGGGGGGCCAGCGAGGGGCCCCATGCTATTGCTTGGTTTGCCTGTCCTGTTGCAATGGCCTTACCTCCACCCCAAACTTGTTGCTCATTCATGTTTTTATGAACCTTGCTTTGTACAAATCATTTGGTGGAGGGGGGGATTATGGTGTGGGGGGGGGGATTATGCTGTGGGGTTGTTTTTCAGGGGTTGGGCTTGGCCCCTTAGTTCCAGTGAAGGGAACTCTTAAGGCGACATTTTGGACAATTTGGGGGACGGCCCCTTCCTGTTCCAACATGACTGCACACCAGCGCACAAAGCAAAGTCCATAAAGACATGGATGAGGGAGTTTGGGGTGGAGGAACTTGCGACTGGCCTGCACAGAGTCCTGACCTCAACCTGATAGAACACCTTTGTGGTGAATTAGAGCGGAGACTGCGAGCCAGGCCTTTTCGTCCAACATCAGTGCCTGACCTCACAAACGCGCTTCTGGAAGAATGGTCAAACATTCCCATAGACACACTCCTAAACCTTGTGGACGGCCTTCCCAGAAGAGTTGAAGCTGTTATAGCTGCAAAGGGCGGGGCCAACTCAATATTGAACCCAACGGACTAAGACTGAGATGCCATTAAAGTTCATGTGCGTGTAAAGGCAGGTGTCCCAATACTTTTGACAATATAGTGTATATGAATGCCTTCTGGAAATCAGGGAGGAATTGATTTATTTCCCCGCTGGAGCAAACTGTTTTTTTTTTGGTCTTCCTCTGGATTAACTGTGAGTATAGGATTAGGTATTTTCTAGTTATTTTTTATCTATCATTTTAACTAGATGGACTATTTCTGTATTTTTTTTTTCAGCCTAACTATGTAACTATGACTAACAAACCACTTAATCTGATTATCCCGCTGTAGGTGTCCAGCCCACCAACACAATGCTCACCCAATGAAGTAGACGCTGATATTATTTGTGTATATGACGTCACCACTGACCTGCGTGATCATGGGGAACCCCGCTATGAAGAACGCGATGCAGCACACTAAGGTGAACAGCGGCTTGTGGGTGCGCAGGTATTTGGGGAATTCATCAGAAACAGACGTCACTATGGTCTCAATGGTGGCAAACTGAGGAGAAGAGATAAAAATTCATAACATAGTGAACACCGCAACAACAACAAAAACAACAACAACAATAAAAAACAATCTCATACTCATTAAAATGAAGGTTTCATAAAAAAAAATAAAAAAAAAGTTATACTTTACTTTTTAATATCCACTCACTTTGTATAGTAAAATAAAATCTGTAAAAAAATGTATATATGTTATGTTGTGAACATGCCTACCTATTCCGTTGATTCAGTTTGGCATGTGATAATTTTTTTGTTGTTTTTTTTTTTTCTATGCTATGAATATCTATGAGTTGATTTCAATGTTATAAAAAAATATATATATATATTAAATATTTTTTATTATTATTATTATTATTGTTATTTACTATTATTAATATGTTACGTTCGATTCCTTTAGATGCGTCATTCGTTATTTCAAATAATTATTAACTTCAGATAAATTTGTATTTGTTACGTTTTCTGACTGCCAAATTTAAAAAAAAAATCCAATTCCTATAATTTAATAGTTAGTAATTATTAGTTAAATTATTATTTCAGATTTTCAAATTTTCGGGTTTTCAGGATTTCAAATTTCCAAATTTCTGAATTTCCAGAATTAAAAGGTTTTTCATTCATTTGGATATTTCCAAATCAACTAATTTATCGATATTCGTTAAAAAATGAATTCAGAACTAAATAAATTGCACATGTCTAGCCGATTTCATTGCGGCTTGCGACTTGCTTTTCAGAAGTTCGCTCATCTCTAGCTGTAACTTTAATTCATTGAACATAACTGATTTGTGTAGTCTTCCCTCCCCCTCCCCCTCCTCCTCCTCCTCCTCCCCCTCACACTCCTTCCCCGCCCCTTCCCTTTCCTCCTCCTCCTCTTCCCATTCCTCCTACTCCGACTCCCCCCGACTCCCCCTCCTCCTCCTCTTCCCCCTCCCCCTCTCCTCCTCCCCTTCCCATTCCGACTCCCTCTCCTCCTCCTACTCCTCCCCCTCCCCTTCCACCTCCCCATCCCCCTCCTCCCTCTCCTCCTCCTCCCCCTCCCCTTCCTCCTCCTCCTCCCCCTCCTACTCCTCCTCCTTCCCTCCCCCTCCTCCGTCTCCCCCTCCTCCGTCTCCTCCCCTTCCCCCTCCTCCTTCCTCTTCCCCTTCCCCCCCTCCCCTTCACCCTACTCCTCCCCATCCCCCTCCTCCCTCTCCTCCTCCCCCCTCCTCCTCCTCCCTCTCCTCCTCCCCTTCCCCCTTCTCCTCCCCCTCCCCTTCTCCTCCTCCTCCCCTTCCCCCTTCTCTTCCCCCTCCTCTTCCCCCTCCCCCTCTCCTCCTCCCCTTCCCATTCCAACTCCCTCTCCTCCTCCTACTCCTCCCCCTCCCCTTCCCCCTCCCCATCCTCCTCCTCCCTCTCCTCCTCCTCCCCCTCCTACTCCTCCTCCTTCCCTCCCCCTCCTCCGTCTCCTCCCCCTCTCCCTTTCTCCTCCCCTTCCCCCCCTCCTCCTTCTCCCCTTCACCCTACTCCTCCCCATCCCCCTCCTCCCTCTCCTCCTCCCCCTCCCCTTCCCCCTCCTCCTCCTCCCTCTCTCCTTCCCCCTTCTCCTTTCCCTACCCTTCCCCCTCCTCCCCTTCCTCTTCCCCCTCCTCCTCCTCCCTCTCCTCCTCCTCTCTCTCCTCCTCCTCCCCTCCCCTTCCCTCCTCCTCCCTCTCCCCCTCCCCCTCCCCTCGCCCCTCCTCTTCCCCTTCCCTCCTCCTCCTCCTCCTCTCCTTCCTCTCATATTCATCCTGCAGGTTCAGGGAAGATCTCCCAATATTCCTCAATCTGCAGATCTGATCTCCTAATATTGGACCATCCAACACATAATTGTATCAAAGTCGTATGACAAACATTTCCATAGAATCAGAGATGAGCAATGAGCTCTTCTGGTCTTACCATTGTGTCCAACCCCAGAGTGAGAAGCATGAGGAAAAATATTATCGCCCAGAATGGAGACAAAGGAAGGCGGGTGAGAGCCTCGGGGTACACGACGAACGCGATGCCAGGACCTGGGGGGTGGGAGAAGTCAGTTAATATGGCAAAGATCTCCGAAACAGATTGTACAGACTGAGGGCTAAATTATACTGGAAACGTTCTAGGGCCCCCACGTGTCAGTGTGTCAGTGTTCTGGATCCCCAAGTGTCAGGGTGTCATTGTTCTGGGACCCCCAAGTGTCAGTGTGTCATTGTTCTGGACCCCCAAGTGCCAGTGTGTCATTGTTCTGGACCCCCAAGTGCCAGTGTGTCATTGTTCTGGACCCCCAAGTGTCAGTGTGTCATTGTTCTGGACCCCCAAGTGTCGGTGTGTCATTGTTCTGGATCCCCAAGTGTCAGTGTGTCATTGTTCTGGACCCCCAAGTGTCAGTGTGTCATTGTTCTGGGCCCCAAGTGTCAGTGTGTCATTGTTCTGGACCCCCATTTGTCAGTGTGTCATTGTTCTGGACCCCCAAGTGTCAGTGTGTCATTGTTCTGGGACCCCCAAGTGTCAGTGTGTCATTGTTCTGGGGCCCCCAAGTGTCAGTGTGTCATTGTTCTGGGCCCCCAAGTGCCAGTGTGTCATTGTTCTGGACCCCCAAGTGTCAGGGTGTCATTGTTCTGGGCCCCCAAGTGCCAGTGTGTCATTGTTCTGGGCCCCCAAGTGCCAGTGTGTCATTGTTCTGGGCCCCCAAGTGCCAGTGTGTCATTGTTCTGGATCCCCCAAGTGTCAGTGTGTCATTGTTCTGGATCCCCCAAGTGTCAGTGTGTCATTGTTCTGGACCCCCAAGTGTCAGGGTGTCATTGTTCTGGACCCCCAAGTGTCAGGGTGTCATTGTTCTGGGGCCCCCAAGTGTCAGGGTGTCATTGTTCTGGGACCCCCAAGTGTCAGTGTGTCATTGTTCTGGACCCCCAAGTATCAGTGTGTCATTGTTCTGGACCCCCAAGTGTCAGTGTGTCATTGTTCTGGACCCCCAAGTGTCAGTGTGTCATTGTTATGGGACCCCCAAGTGTCAGTGTGTCATTGTTCTGGGGCCCCCAAGTGCCAGTGTGTCATTGTTCTGGGCCCCCAAGTGCCAGTGTGTCATTGTTCTGGACCCCCAAGTGTCAGTGTGTCATTGTTCTGGACCCCCAAGTGTCAGTGTGTCATTGTTCTGGGGTCTCCAAGTGTCAGTGTGTCATTGTTCTGGGGCCCCCAAGTGCCAGTGTGTCATTGTTCTGGGCCCCCAAGTGCCAGTGTGTCATTGTTCTGGACCCCCAAGTGTCAGTGTGTCATTGTTCTGGACCCCCAAGTGTCAGTGTGTCATTGTTCTGGACCCCCAAGTGTCAGGGTGTCATTGTTCTGGACCCCCAAGTGTCAGGGTGTCAGTGTTCTGGGCCCCCAAGTGTCAGTGTGTCATTGTTCTGGGACCCCCAAGTGTCAGTGTGTCATTGTTCTGGGCCCCCAAGTGTCAGGGTGTCATTGTTCTGGGGCCCCAAGTGTCAGTGTGTCATTGTTCTGGATCCCCAAGTGTCAGTGTGTCGATGTTCTGGGCCCCCAAGTGTCAGTGTGTCATTGTTCTGGGACCCCCAAGTGTCAGTGTGTCATTGTTCTGGGCCCCCAAGTGTCAGTGTGTCCTTGTTCTGGACCCCAAGTGTCAGTGTGTCATTGTTCTGGACCCCCAAGTGTCAGTGTGTCCTTGTTCTGGGCCCCCAAGTGTCAGTGTGTCATTGTTCTGGACCCCCAAGTGTCAGTGTGTCATTGTTCTGGACCCCCAAGTGTCAGTGTGTCATTGTTCTGGGCCCCCAAGTGTCAGGGTGTCATTGTTCTGGACCCCTAAGTTTCAGTGTGTCATTGTTCTGGGACCCCAAGTGTCAGTGTGTCATTGTTCTGGACCCCCAAGTGTCAGTGTGTCATTGTTCTGGACCCCCAAGTGTCAGTGTGTGATTGTTCTGGGCCCCCAAGTGTCAGTGTGTGATTGTTCTGGACCCCCAAGTGTCAGTGTGCCATTGTTCTGGGACCCCAAGTGTCAGTGTGTCATTGTTCTGGCCCCCAAGTGTCAGTGTGTCATTGTTCTGGGGCCCCCAAGTGTCAGTGTGTCATTGTTCTGGACCCCCAAGTGTCAGTGTGTCATTGTTCTGGACCCCTAAGTGTCAGTGTGCCATTGTTCTGGGCCCCCAAGTGTCAGTGTGTCATTGTTCTGGGGCCCCCAAGTGTCAGTGTGTCATTGTTCTGGACCCACAAGTGTCAGTGTGTCATTGTTCTGGACCCCTAAGTGTCAGTGTGTCATTGTTCTGGATCCCCCATGTGTCAGTGTGCCATTGTTCTGGGACCCCCAAGTGTCAGTGTGTCATTGTTCTGGGGCCCCCAAGTGTCAGTGTGTCATTGTTCTGGGCCCCCAAGTGTCAGTGTGTCATTGTTCTGGACCCCCAAGTGTCAGTGTGTCATTGTTCTGGACCCCTAAGTGTCAGTGTGTCATTGTTCTGGGCCCCCAAGTGTCAGTGTGTCATTGTTCTGGGGCCCCCAAGTGTCAGTGTGTCATTGTTCTGGACCCCCAAGTGTCAGTGTGTCATTGTTCTGCATCCCCAAGTGTCAGTGTGTCATTGTTCTGGGCCCCTAAGTGTCAGTGTGTCATTGTTCTGGGCCCCTAAGTGTCAGTGTGTAATTTTTCTGGACCCCCAAGTGTCAGTGTGTCATTGTTCTGGACCCCCAAGTGTCAGTGTGTCATTGTTCTGGACCCCCAAGTGTCAGTGTGTCCTTGTTCTGGACCCCCAAGTGTCAGTGTGTCCTTGTTCTGGACCCCCAAGTGTCAGGGTGTCATTGTTCTGGGACCCCCAAGTGTCAGTGTGTCATTGTTCTGGACCCCCAAGTGTCAGTGTGTCATTGTTCTGGACCCCCAAGTGTCAGTGTGTCATTGTTCTGGACCCCCAAGTGTCAGTGTGTCATTGTTCTGGACCCCCAAGTGTCAGTGTGTCATTGTTCTGGACCCCCAAGTGTCAGTGTGTCATTGTTCTGGACCCCCAAGTGTCAGTGTGTCCTTGTTCTGGGACCCCCAAGTGTCAGTGTGTCATTGTTCTGGGACCCCCAAGTGTCAGTGTGTCATTGTTCTGGAACCCCCAAGTGTCAGTGTGTCATTGTTCTGGGCCCCCAAGTGTCAGTGTGTCATTGTTCTGGGCCCCCAAGTGTCAGTGTGTCAGTGTTCTGGACCCCCGAGTGTCAGTGTGTCATTGTTCTGGGCCCCCAAGTGTCAGGGTGTCATTGTTCTGGGCCCCCAAGTGTCAGTGTGTCATTGTTCTGGACCCCCAAGTGTCAGGGTGTCATTGTTCTGGACCCCCAAGTGTCAGTGTGTCATTGTTCTGGGACCCCAAGTGTCAGTGTGTCCTTGTTCTGGGCCCCCAAGTGTCAGTGTGTCATTGTTCTGGACCCCCAAGTGTCAGTGTGTCATTGTTCTGGGCCCCCAAGTGTCAGTGTGTCATTGTTCTGGACCCCAAGTGTCAGTGTGTCATTGTTCTGGACCCCCAAGTGTCAGTGTGCCATTGTTCTGGGGCCCCAAGTGTCAGTGTGTCATTGTTCTGCACCCCCAAGTGTCAGTGTGTCGATGTTCTGGGACCCCCAAGTGTCAGTGTGTCATTGTTCTGGGACCCCCAAGTGTCAGTGTGTCATTGTTCTGAGACCCCCAAGTGTCAGCGTGTCATTGTTCTGGACCCCCAAGTGTCAGTGTGTCATTGTTCTGGACCCCCAAGTGTCAGCGTGTCATTGTTCTGGACCCCCAAGTGTCAGTGTGTCATTGTTCTGGATCTCCAAGTGTCAGTGTGTCATTGTTCTGGGGCCCCAAGTGTCAGTGTGTCATTGTTCTGGGACCCCCAAGTGTCAGGGTGTCATTGTTCTGGGCCCCCAAGTGTCAGTGTGTCATTGTTCTGGGACCCCCAAGTGTCAGTGTGTCATTGTTCTGGACCCCCAAGTGTCAGGGTGTCATTGTTCTGGACCCCCAAGTGTCGGTGTGTCATTGTTCTGGGCCCCCAAGTGTCAGTGTGTCATTGTTCTGGGCCCCCAAGTGTCAGTGTGTCATTGTTCTGGGCCCCCATGTGTCAGTGTGTCATTGTTCTGGACCCCCAAGTGTCAGTGTGTCATTGTTCTGGACCCCCAAGTGTCAGTGTGTCATTGTTCTGGACCCCCAAGTGTCAGTGTGTCATTGTTCTGGGGTCCCCAAGTGTCAGTGTGTCATTGTTCTGGACCCCCAAGTGTCAGTGTGTCATTGTTCTGGACCCCTAAGTGTCAGTGTGTCATTGTTCTGGGCCCCCAAGTGTCAGTGTGTCATTGTTCTGGGGTCCCCAAGTGTCAGTGTGTCATTGTTCTGGACCCCTAAGTGTCAGTGTGTCATTGTTCTGGGCCCCCAAGTGTCAGTGTGTCATTGTTCTGGACCCCCAAGTGTCAGTGTGTCATTGTTCTGGATCCCCAAGTGTCAGTGTGTCATTGTTCTGGGCCCCCAAGTGTCAGTGTGTCATTGTTCTGGATCCCCAAGTGTCAGTGTGTCATTGTTCTGAGACCCCCAAGTGTCAGCGTGTCATTGTTCTGGACCCCCAAGTGTCAGTGTGTCATTGTTCTGAGACCCCCAAGTGTCAGTGTGTCATTGTTCTGAACCCCCAAGTGTCAGTGTGTCATTGTTCTGGGGCCCCAAGTGTCAGTGTGTCATTGTTCTGGATCCCCAAGTGTCAGTGTGTCGATGTTCTGGGCCCCCAAGTGTCAGTGTGTCATTGTTCTGGGACCCCCAAGTGTCAGTGTGTCATTGTTCTGGACCCCCAAGTGTCAGTGTGTCATTGTTCTGGACCCCCAAGTGTCGGTGTGTCATTGTTCTGGGCCCCCAAGTGTCAGTGTGTCATTGTTCTGGATCCCCCAAGTGTCAGTGTGTCATTGTTCTGGACCCCCAAGTGTCAGTGTGTCATTGTTCTGGACCCCCAAGTGTCAGTGTGTCATTGTTCTGGACCCCCAAGTGTCAGTGTGTCATTGTTCTGGACCCTCAAGTGTCAGTGTGTCATTGTTCTGGGACCCCCAAGTGTCAGTGTGTCATTGTTCTAGACCCCCAAGTGTCAGTGTGTCATTGTTCTGGATCCCCCAAGTGTCAGTGTGTCATTGTTCTGGACCCCCAAGTGTCAGTGTGTCATTGTTCTGGACCCCCAAGTGTCAGTGTGTCATTGTTCTGGACCCCCAAGTGTCAGTGTGTCATTGTTCTGGACCCCCAAGTGTCAGTGTGTCATTGTTCTGGATCCCCCAAGTGTCAGTGTGTCATTGTTCTGGACCCCCAAGTGTCAGTGTGTCATTGTTCTGGGACCCCCAAGTGTCAGTGTGTCATTGTTCTGGGCCCCCAAGTGTCAGTGTGTCATTGTTCTGGGCCCCCAAGTGTCAGTGTGTCAGTGTTCTGGGACCCCCAGTGTCAGTGTGTCATTGTTCTGGACCCCCAAGTGTCAGTGTGTCATTGTTCTGGACCCCCCCAAGTGTCAGTGTGTCATTGTTCTGGGCCCCCAAGTGTCAGTGTGTCATTGTTCTGGGCCCCCAAGTGTCAGTGTGTCATTGTTCTGGACCCCCAAGTGTCAGGGTGTCATTGTTCTGGACCCCCAAGTGTCAGTGTGTCATTGTTCTGGGCCCCCAAGTGTCAGGGTGTCATTGTTCTGGACCCCCAAGTGTCAGTGTGTCATTGTTCTGGGCCCCCAAGTGTCAGTGTGTCATTGTTCTGGGACTCCCAAGTGTCAGTGTGTCATTGTTCTGGGACCCCAAGTGTCAGTGTGTCAGTGTTCTGGGACCCCCAAGTCTCATGATTTCGGCACTCTGTGGAGAAGGATCTTTCATACCTTGATCAGCCACTTTGTCAATGTCCACCTTCAGCTCATGAGCCATGAAGCCAATGACAGAGAAGATGACGAATCCAGCGAATATACTGGTGGCACTGTTGGTGCAGGTAACAATCAGCGTGTCCCTGAATGAGAAAAATTCCACCATTATACATATAGGAATGCAGCTGTTTTGTTCCCTAAAAAAACATCCAGATCCCGAGGCACGAGGCGCTTTATACCTCTGTGATCTTTGTCGTTCCTTTCCAATAAACAGAAGTGACACGAGATCACACAGTCCCAACAAAATGTGCCATATTCTGTGTTATAAAACGATCTATTATGATCATGAGCGCCACCCAGTGGCCAGATTTTTTTTTTTTACCTGATTGGATTATTTAAAAAAATAATACCATATTATGGCCACTAGATGGCGATGACGGTCATATGAAATAATTCTATAACAGACAGTGGGGTGGATTCAGGTAGGGGCGCGCAAAACTGCGGCAGCGTAACGTATGACATTTACGTTACGCGGCCGCAGGTTTTACGGGCAAGTGCTTGATTCACAAAGCACTTGCCTGTAAAGTTGCGGCGGCGTAGCGTAAAAGGGGCCGGCGTAAGCGTGCGTAATTCAAATGATCCCGTAGGGGGCGTGGATCATTTAAATTAGGCGCGTTCCCGCGCCGAAAGTACTGTGCATGCGCCGTCCCTAAAATTTGTCGACGTGCATTGCAGTAAATGACGTCGCAAGGACACCATTGGTTTCGACGTGAACGTAAATGGCGTCCAGCCCTATTCATGGATGACTTACGCAAACAACGTAAAATTTTTAAATCGCGACGCGGGAACGACGTCCATACTTAACATTGGCTGCGCCTCCTAATAGCAGGAGCAGCCTTACGGCGAAAAACGACGTACGCAAACAACGTAAAAAACTACCGCCGGGCGCACGTACGTTTGTGAATCGGCGTAAGTATGCAATTTGCATACTCTACGCTGACAACTACGGGAGCGCCACCTAGCGGCCAGCGTCAGAATGCACCCTAAGATACGACGGCGTAAGAGACTTATGCCAGTCGTATCTTAGGCTACAGTCGGCGTATCTAGCTTTCTGAATACAGAAAGTAGATACGCTGGCGCTACTTAGCAATTACGCTGCGTATCTATGGATACGCTGGCGTAATTGCTCTCTGAATCCACCCCAGTGTTTCTCAACTCCGGTCCTCAAGGCGCCCCAACAGGTCATATTTTCAGGCTTTCCATTATTTTGCACAGGTGATTTGATCAGTTCCCCTCCCTCAGTAATTACCACGGCTGTTTCATCTGAGGGAAATCCTGAAAACATGACCTGTTGGGGCGCCTTGAGGACTGGAGTTGAGAAACACTGGGGTAGATTCAGAAAGCAACTGCGTCTGCGTAACCATAGTTACGCAGTGCAATTGCTTAGTTGCGCCGGCGTATCGAATGCTCCTGATTCAGAGAGCTCGATACGCCGACTGCAGCCTAAGATATGACTGGCATAAGGCTTGTATCGTAGGCTGCATTCTTACGCTGGCCGCTAGGTGGCGTTCCGGTAGTGGTCAGCGTAGAGTATGCAAATTGCATACTAACGCCGATTCACAACCGTACGCGCGCCCTACGTACGCAGTTTACGTCGGTTATGTTCGTCGGGTTCCGCGTAAGGCTGCTCCTGCTATTAGCAGGGGCAGCCAATGCTAAGTATACCCGTCGTTCCCGCGTCGCGATGTTTGAAAATTACGTTGTTTGCGTAAGTGAATCGTGAATGGCGCTGGACGCCATTCACGTTCACGTTGAAGCAAATGACGTCCTTGCGACGTCATTTGCCGCAATGCACGTCGGGAAAGTTTCCCGACGGAGCATGCGCACTACGTTCGGCCCGGGAACGCGCCTAATTTAAATGATCCATGCCCCCTACGGGATCATTTAAATTACGCGCCCTTACGCCGGGCATTTTTAAGGAGTGCCCGCGCAATTTACGGAGCTACTGCTCCATGAATTAAGCGTAGCACAGGTAATTTACGGAGGCGCAGCGGCAAAACGGTGCGCTGCGCCTCCGTAAGAACTGCGCAAATGTACCTGAATCTACCCCAGTGTTTCTCAACTCCAGTCCTCAAGGCGCCCCAACAGGTCATATTTTCAGGCTTTCCATTTTTTTGCACAGGTGATTTGATCAATTTCCCTCCCTTAGTAATTACCACGGCTGTTTCATCTGAGGGAAATCCTGAAAACATGACCTGTTGGGGCGCCTTGAGGACTGGAGTTGAGAAACACTGTTCTATAACACGGAAAATGTCATTGGATCTGTGTGAGTGTGTGTCACATTCATTCAGCGAATGTTTTATACATAGACCCTTTATGGGGCGAGGATCCTGGAAATTTGGGGAATTTAGCTACCAGGGTGGCTCTGCTAAAACCTAAACCCACACAAAATACTTCTCTCATACTGAAGTGAACATGTAAATCTCCTGAAAACACAGCTGGCGTGTTGTAATGTAATTTGGCCACTAGGTGTCGCTGCCTCACAGTATTTTGAAGCTTTGTGATAACTGCAATAGAATGTCTGGAATTTGGAATGCAGAAGATTTCTAGACTAGGAAAGAAAAAGATAAAATGGTCCCTCCCTGTCTGCCTACCATACCAAGCATTTCCTGTTATAGGGTGACAACGCTTCGTCTCTGTCTGCCTACCATGCCAGGCACTTCCTGTTATAGGGTGACAACGCTTTGTCCCTGTCTGCCTACCATGCCAGGCACTTCCTGTTATAGGGTGACAACGCTTTGTCCCTGTCTGCCTACCATGCCGGGCATTTCCTGTTATAGGGTGACAACGCTTTGTCCCTGTCTGCCTACCATGCCAGGCACTTCCTGTTATAGGGTGACAACGCTTTGTCCCTGTCTGCCTACCATGCCAGGCATTTCCTGTTATAGGGTGACAACGCTTTGTCCTTGTCCTCCAACAATGCCAGGCATTTCCTGTTATAGGGTGACAACGCTTTGCCCCTGTCTGCCTACCATGCCCGGCATTTCCTGTTATAGGGTGACAACGCTTTGCTCCTGTCTGCCTACCATGCCAGGCATTTCCTGTTATAGGGTGACAACGTTTTGTCTCCGTCTGCCTACCATGCCAGGCATTTCCTGTTATAGGGTGACAACGCTTTGTCCCTGTCTGCCTAGCATGCCGGGCATTTCCTGTTATAGGGTGACAACGCTTTGTCCCTGTCTGCCTACCATGCCGGGCATTTCCTGTTATAGGGTGACAACGCTTTGTCCCTGTCTGCCTACCATGCCGGGCATTTCCTGTTATAGGGTGACAACGCTTTGTCCCTGTCTGCCTACCATGCCCGGCATTTCCTGTTATAGGGTGACAACGCTTTGTCCCTGTCTGCCTACCATGCCAGGCACTTCCTGTTATAGGGTGACAACGCTTTGTCCCTGTCTGCCTACCATGCCAGGCATTTCCTGTTATAGGGTGACAACGTTTTGTCTCCGTCTGCCTACCATGCCAGGCATTTCCTGTTATAGGGTGACAACGCTTTGTCCCTGTCTGCCTACCATGCCAGACATTTCCTGTTATAGGGTGACAACGCTTTGTCCCTGTCTGCCTACCATGCCAGGTTTTTCCTGTTATAGAGTGACAACGCTTTGTCCCTGCCTGCCTACCATGCCAGGCATTTCCTGTTATAGGGTGACAACGCTTTGTCCCTGTCTGCCTACCATGCCAGGCATTCCCTGTTATAGGGTGACAACGCTTTGTCCCTGTCTGCCTACCATGCCAGGCACTTCCTGTTATAGGGTGACAACGCTTTGTCCCTGTCTGTCTACCATGCCAGGCATTTCCTGTTATAGGGTGACAACGCTTTGTCCCTGTCTGCCTACCATGCCAGGCATTTCCTGTTATAGGGTGACAACGCTTCGTCCCTGTCTGCCTACCATGCCAGGCATTTCCTGTTATAGAGTGACAACGCTTTGTCCCTGTCTGTCTACCATGCCAGGCATTTCCTGTTATAGGGTGACAACGCTTTGTCTCTGTCTGTCTACCATGCCAGGCATTTCCTGTTATAGGGTGACAACGCTTTGTCCTTGTCTTCCAACCATGCCAGGCATTTCCTGTTATAGGGTGACAACGCTTTGTCTCCGTCTGCCTACCATGCCCGACATTTCCTGTTATAGGGTGACAACGCTTTGTCCCTGTCTGCCTACCATGCCAGGCATTTTACTGTTATAGGGTGGCAACGCTTTGTCCCTGTCTGTCTACCATGCCAGGCACTTCCTGTTATAGGGTGACAACGCTTTGTCCCTGTCTGTCTACCATGCCAGGCATTTCCTGTTATAGCGTGACAACGCTTTGTCCCTGTCTGTCTACCATGCCAGGCATTTCCTGTCTTAGGGTGACAACGTTTTGTCTCCGTCTGCCTACCATGCCAGGCATTTTACTGTTATAGGGTGGCAACGCTTTGTCCCTGTCTGTCTACCATGCCAGGCACTTCCTGTTATAGGGTGACAACGCTTTGTCCCTGTCTGTCTACCATGCCAGGCATTTCCTGTTATAGCGTGACAACGCTTTGTCCCTGTCTGTCTACCATGCCAGGCATTTCCTGTCTTAGGGTGACAACGTTTTGTCTCCGTCTGCCTACCATGCCAGGCATTTTACTGTTATAGGGTGGCAACGCTTTGTCCCTGTCTGCCTACCATGCCAGGCATTTCCTGTTATAGGGTGACAACGCTTTGTGCCTGTCTGCCTACCATGCCAGGCACTTCCTGTTATAGGGTGACAACGCTTTGTCCCTGTCTGCCTACCATGCCAGGCATTTCCTGTTATAGGGTGACAACGCTTTGTCCCTGTCTGTCTACCATGCCAGGCATTTCCTGTTATAGGGTGACAACGCTTCGTCTCTGTCTGCCTACCATGCCGGGCATTTCCTGTTATAGGGTGACAACGCTTTGTCCCTGTCTGCCTACCATGCCCGGCATTTCCTGTTATAGGGTGACAACGCTTTGTCCCTGTCTGCCTACCATGCCCGACATTTCCTGTTATAGGGTGACAACGCTTTGTCCTTGTCCTCCAACAATGCCAGACATTTCCGGTTATAGGGTGACAACGCTTTGTCCCTGTCTGCCTACCATGCCAGGCATTTCCTGTTATAGGGTGACAACGCTTTGCCCCTGTCTGCCTACCATGCCGGGCATTTCCTGTTATAGGGTGACAACGCTTTGTCCCTGTCTGCCTACCATGCCGGGCATTTCCTGTTATAGGGTGACAACGCTTTGTCCCTGTCTGCCTACCATGCCCGGCATTTCCTGTTATAGGGTGACAACGCTTTGTCCCTGTCTGCCTACCATGCCAGGCATTTCCTGTTATAGGGTGACAACGTTTTGTCTCCGTCTGCCTACCATGCCCGGCATTTCCTGTTATAGGGTGACAACGCTTTGTCCCTGTCTGCCTACCATGCCAGGCATTTCCTGTTATAGGGTGACAACGCTTTGTCCCTCTCTGCCTACCATGCCAGGCATTTCCTGTTATAGGGTGACAACGCTTTGTCCCTGTCTGCCTACCATACCAGGCCTTTCCTGTTATAGGGTGACAACGCTTTGTCTCTGTCTGCCTACCATGCCAGGCATTTCCTGTTATAGGGTGACAACGTTTTGTCTCCGTCTGCCTACCATGCCAGGCATTTCCTGTTATAGGGTGACAACGCTTTGTCTCTGTCTGCCTACCATGCCAGGCATTTCCTGTTATAGGGTGACAACGCTTCGTCCCTGTCTGCCTACCATGCCCGGCATTTCCTGTTATAGGGTGATAATGCTTTGTCCTTGTCCTCCAACAATGCCAGGCATTTCCTGTTATAGGGTGACAACGTTTTGTCTCCGTCTGCCTACCATGCCAGGCATTTCCTGTTATAGGGTGACAACGCTTTGTCCCTGTCTGCCTACCATGCCAGGCATTTCCTGTTATAGGGTGACAACGCTTTGTCCCTGTCTGCCTACCATGCCAGGCACTTCCTGTTATAGGGTGACAACGCTTTGTCCCTGTCTGCCTACCATGCCGGGCATTTCCTGTTATAGGGTGACAACACTTTGTCTCCGTCTGCCTACCATGCCAGGCACTTCCTGTTATAGGGTGACAACGCTTTGTCCTTGTCTTCCAACCATGCCAGGCATTTCCTGTCTTAGGGTGACAACGCTTTGTCCCTGTCTGCCTACCATGCCAGGCATTTCCTGTTATAGGGTGACAATGCTTTGTCCCTGTCTGCCTACCATGCCAGGCATTTCCTGTTAAAGGGTGACAACGCTTTGTCCCTGTCTGCCTACCATGCCAGGCATTTCCTGTCATAGGGTGACAACGCTTTGTCTCCGTCTGCCTACCATGCCAGGCATTTTACTGTTATAGGGTGACAACGCTTTGTCCCTGTCTGTCTACCATGCCAGGCACTTCCTGTTATAGGGTGACAACGCTTTGTCCCTGTCTGTCTACCATGTCAGGCATTTCCTGTTATAGAGTGACAACGCTTTGTCCCTGTCTGTCTACCATGCCAGGCATTTCCTGTTATAGGGTGACAACGCTTTGTCCCTGTCTGCCTACCATGCCAGGCATTTCCTGTTATAGGGTGACAACGCTTTGTCCCTGTCTGCCTACCATGCCAGGCATTTCCTGTTATAGGGTGACAACGCTTTTTCCCTGTCTGCCTACCATTTCAGGCATTTCCTGTTATAGGGTGACAACGCTTTGTCCCTGTCTGCCTACCATGCCAGGCATTTCCTGTTATAGGGTGACAACGCTTTGTCCTTGTCTGTCTACCATGCCAGGCATTTCCTGTCTTAGGCTGATGACAATTTGTCTCCGTCTGCCTACCATGCCAGGCATTTCCTGTTATAGGGTGACAATGCTTTGTCCTTGTCTGCCTACCATGCCAGGCATTTCCTGTTATAGGGTGACAATGCTTTGTCCCTGTCTGCCTACCATGCCAGGCATTTCCTGTTATAGGGTGACAACGCTTTGCCCCTGTCTGCCTACCATGCCAGGCATTTCCTGTTATAGGGTGACAACGTTTTGTCTCCGTCTGCCTACCATGCCAGGCACTTCCTGTTATAGGGTGACAACGCTTTGTCCCTGTCTGCCTACCATGCCAGGCATTTCCTGTTATAGAAATAAAAAGAAATGTACTTCTGCGCTACTAATATAAAATAAGTGCTATATATTAAATCTAAGAGGTTGCTGCTTAACACCAACTGTTATTAGTAGACCAGAGTAAAAAGAAAAATATGCGCTACCTCTTTTATAATGTGATAGGAATACAAAATAAATAAAAGAAAGTGGCGACCCCTAGTGGGAGTATTATATATGACACCAACAAATATATGAAATATATCACAATGAAAGTGATATGTGCAACTAGTGACCTCTAGTGGTTACACAAATACATTTTGTTTTACAGTACAGTAAAACCTTGGTTTGAGAGTAACTTGGTTTGAGAGTGTTTTGCAAGACAAGCAAAATATTTTAATACATTTTTCCTTGATATACAAGCGATGTCTTGATATAAGAGTAGCGTCATGTCACAACTAAGTATAAAAAAGAAGAGAGAAGCCTCTAAGTGTAGCAATATGGTTACATTCAATGAAGGAACAACATTTAGCAAATTATTGCTACACTTAGAGGCGCCTCTCTTCTCTTTTATACCCTGTAAAAAAAATGCTTTGATATACAAGTGCTTTGGATTACAAGCATGTTTCTGGAACAAATTATCCTTGCAATCCAAGGTTTTACTGTATTACACTATGCTAGTTCTTTTTTTACCCTTATGAGAGATCATGATTGCAAGGAGTCCACTATTGGGAGCTTAAAGATGCTGGATTGAGACCCCCAAAGGGTAAGAAGGTGCTACTTGGTCCAATTGGGGGCTGCTCTGGGAGGTGAGCGCATAGTGTGACTGGTGGAGGGTCAACGTGGTATTAAGTCACTCATTTGTTACCATTCACCGTTGGATTGTGTGTGGACAGCGTTGGTTCACAGAAGATATTATTGGATAAATGGACTTTGTCTGATATAGATATGTGTGATCATTTTTGTAACCACTAGAGGTCACTGTTTGTCCATATCAATGTTATTGTGATATATGTGTTGTGAGTTTTATGTCCACTAGAGGTCACTAGTTGCACATATCACTTCCGTTGTGATCTATGGTATTTAATATATTTTTTGGTGTCATATGTAATACTCCCACTAGGGGTCACCACTTTATTTTATTTATTTTGTATTCACATCACATTGTAAAAGAGGAAGAGCTTCACATATTTTCCTTTTTATTTCCTGTTATAGGGTGACAACGCTTTGTCTCTGCCTTCCAAGCTCCTGCTCTGTCACTTTGTCCACAGGCATTTCCAGAGAGGACAACAAGTGACCGTTTCAACACACATTACACAGATGTGGCCCGCCATTGTCGTCTTCAGGCAACCCAACCTCAGAAATCCATTAGTGGAGTGGATCTAGACAGGAGACCATAACTGTCCTTCAATCAGAGGTTCCTGTAGATCTCACATGAAGAACATTCTGCAGGTCTCTGATACTAGATCAGATAACGGTTCTCATTGGACCCACCTGTAGAGATTATTGTGGAACTTGTTGTAGGAGGAGAGAGTGATGAGCCCACCCCAGGCTGCCGACAGAGAGAAGAAGATCTGCGTAGCCGCGTCCTTCCATACCTGGAACATTTTCAGACATAAATGTTAATTTCTTAAAACACAAATTCACTTTGGAGGCCAATCAAAAATCATCCCTACAATTGTATAATTGGTAATGTGAAGGCGCCAGTGCTGCAGGGCTCCACCCCTTTTCTGATCAGCCACACCCCTTTCCTACTCAACTCTCCACCCTTACTACTCAGCCTCACCTCCTTCCCACTTCCCACTTTCCTTCCCAACCTCATCCCTGTCCTGCTCAACCTCACCTCCTTCCTATTTCCCTTCCCAACCTCATCCCTGTCCTACTCAGCCTCACCTCCTTCCTGTTTAGCCCCACCCCTTTTCTGCTCAGCACAACCCTCTTCCTGCTAAACCTCATCCTCCCCACTTGTTCAGCCCCACCCCTGCCTTGCTAAGCCCCAACCCCATCATGCTCAGCCTTTTTCTTTTTACTGCTTAGCCCCACCAATTGCTAACCCAGCCCCACCCCTTTTCTACTCAACTCTCCACCCTTACTACTCAGCCTCACTCCTTACTACTTTCCTTCCCAACCTCATTCCTGTCCTACTCAGCCTCACCTTCTTCCTATCCAGCCCCACCTTTTTTCTGCTCAGCACAACCCTCTTCCTGCTAAACCTCATCCTCCCCACTTGTTCAGCCCCACCCCTGCCTTGCAAGCCCCAGCCCCATCATGCTCAGCCTTTTCACTTTTACTGCTTAGCCCCACCTATTGCTAACCCAGCCCCACCCCTTTCCTACTCAGTTCTCCAGCCTTACTGCTCAGCCTCACTCCTTCCCACTTTCCATCCCAACCTCATCCCTGTCCTACTCAGCCTCCCATCCTTCCTATCCAGCCCCACCCATTTTCTGCTCAGCACAACCCTCTTCCTGCTAAACCTGATCCTCCCCACTTGTTTAGCCCCACCCCTGCCTTGCTAAGCCCCAACCCCATCATGCTCAGCCTCTTCTGTTTTACTGCTTAGCCCCACCAATTGCTAACCCAGCCCCACCCCTTTTCTACTCAACTCTCCACCCTTACTACTCAGCCTCACTCCTTACCACTTTCCTTCCCAACCTCATTCCTGTCCTACTCAGCCTCACCTTCTTCCTATCCAGCCCCACCTTTTTTCTCCTCAGCACAACCCTCTTCCTGCTAAACCTGATCCTCCCCACTTGTTTAGCCCCACCCCTGCCTTGCTAAGCCCCAACCCCATCATGCTCAGCCTTTTCACTTTTACTGCTTAGCCCCACCTATTGCTAACCCAGCCCCACCCCTTTCCTACTCAGTTCTCCAGCCTTACTGCTCAGCCTCACTCCTTCCCACTTTCCATCCCAACCTCATCCCTGTCCTACTCAGCCTCCCGTCCTTCCTATCCAGCCCCACCCATTTTCTGCTCAGCACAACCCTCTTCCTGCTAAACCTGATCCTCCCCACTTGTTTAGCCCCACCCCTGCCTTTCTAAGCCCCAACCCCATCATGCTCAGCCTCTTCCGTTTTACTGCTTAGCCCCAGCCCCACCCCTTTCCTACTCAGTTCTCCACCCTTACTGCTCAGCCTCACTCCTTCCCACTTTCCTTCCCAACCTCATCCCTGTCCTACTCAGCTTACCTCCTTCCTATTCAGCCCCACCCTTTTCTGCTCAGCACAACCCTCTTCCTGCTAAACATCATCCTCCCCACTTGTTCAGCCCCACCCCTGCCTTGCTAAGCCCCAACCCCATCATGCTCAGCCTTTTCCCTTTTACTGCTTAGCCCCACCTATTGCTAACCCAGCCCCACCCCCTTTCCTACTCAGTTCTCCAGCCTTACTGCTCAGCCTCACTCCTTCCCACTTTCCATCCCAACCTCATCCCTGTCCTACTCAGCCTCACCTCCTTCCTATCCAGCCCCACCCATTTTCTGCTCAGCACAACCCTCTTCCTGCTAAACCTGATCCTCCCCACTTGTTCAGCCCCACCCCTGCCTTGCTAAGCTCCAACTCCATCATGCTCAGCCTTTTCACTTTTACTGCTTAGCCCCACCCATTGCTAACCCAGCCCCAGCCCTTTCCTACTCGCTGTTATTCAACCCAGAAGACCGGGGACATCTAGAGGCAGAAAATAAGTACTATGGGGGACGGTGTCAGATTGAATGTTAGTATTGCAGCAAAAGATCAAATTTTCGAATCTACCAGCTATTGGGTTTTTTTTTTTTTGTTTTTGACTTGAATTTTTCTTTTTGCTTCATTAATAAAAAAAAATATTAGGTATAAGGGAGTATTTATTGTTATTTAAATAATATTAAATTATTTTATGATTTCTTTTTATGTCTTTAAAGTATACATATGTTGGAAGAGGCAAAAGGAGCTTGTTATTGTATGAATCTAAACTTTCTTTGTAGTGAAGTGACTCATTTTGCTAAAATTGTAATTCTTGGAAAAAAAAATGTGGCTTCAATAGATTAAGAGGTGCAAACTGTTCTGCTATTAGAGAGATATTGTAATATTTATTATATAATATATAAAGAATATAATAAGCGATAACATATTTGTTTCTATTGTATTATATATTACTTAAATAATATACAATATATTTTTTTATTATATAAAATATATATTATATATATATTAAAATGAAACAAAAAATATACAGGTATATATACTATACAGATAATGGCCCGGATTCACAAAGCACTTGCGCCGACGTATCTCCAGATACGCCGCGTAAGTGCAAATATGTGCCGTCGTATCTGTGTGCGCCGGACCCACATACTAAGATACGCCTAAAAACAGGCTTCATCCCACCGACGTAACTTGCCTACGCAGGCGTAGAGTGGGCGCATATTTACGCTGGACGCATTTGGCGCTCCCATTGATTTTCCATTCAAATATGCAAATGAGGGAGATACGGCGATTCACGAAACGTACGTGCGCCCGACGCAAGTGCGCGTAAGTTATACGTCCGGCGAAAAAGTTATGCCCCATAAAGGAGGTGTAACTCCGCAGTATCCATGCAAAGGGCTGCACCAGGGAACACAAGCCGACGTATTTTACGTAGTTTACATTGGACGTGAATATGGCTAGGCGTAGGTCACGTTCACGCCGTAGGCAGTGATCCGATGTATCTTAGGGAGTAGTTCCGACGTGATTCTGAGCATGCGCACTGGGATGCGTCCACGGGACGGCGCACGCGCCGTTTCGTTATACGTATCTGTCTGGGGCTCGGCCCATCATTTGCATGGGGTCACGCCTCATTTGCATGGCTCACGCCCACTTCCACCTACGCCGGCTTACGCCTGAGAAACCCAGCGCAGTTTTGGGAGCACTGGCTTTGTGAATTCAGTGCTTGCCTCTCTGCGCTGCGTCGGCGTAGCGTACAGGAGATACGCTACGGCGGCATAAATGTGCGCCGCTGTCTGTGAATCCGGGCCATACAGTATATATAATATGATTATAGTAGAGAATATGCGGTGGGTCCTCTTTGGAAGCTCTTAGACAGTAACCAGCACAGAATTCATGGCGCGGGATCCTGAATTTATGAAGGAATAACGCTTCATTACCCGAATACTCAGCACTCGGCAGCGTTGATCACCACTAATGTTCGCGGAGCATTTTCTGTGGGTTATAAATACATTCAGGACGCGTTTTCCATCGAGGGATTTGTGAAAGCGCGTTGTTCCCTTCATCACTGACGCGTTGGGAAGCCCATGTGACCACTCCGATCGATTAGGCAATTTAAAAGTAGATTACATGAGCGGTGTGGAATTGCTCATCTGGGAATGGGGGGGGGGGGGGGGGAAATTCTGACACTTTTCATAATGCGAATGTCTTTACGCTCGCTTGTTACATTTTACTCCAAACCAATCGGGATCCGAGCTGAGAGAAGAATCGCTGTGTTCAGCTGGAAAATGCAAACTGCCGGCCAAAAAGGCTCGGGCACTACTTCTCCATTATTAGTAGTACTATTGGAAAGTGCCTTGTGGGTAAACAGCGCCCTCTTCTGGCGGAAGAGGTGTATGACCTCTAGCATATACATACTTACATAGTAGGTGATACATTGGCCCGGATTCACATACATTGGCGCATATTTATGCCGACGTAGCGTATCTTTTTTAGGCTACGCCGGAGTAGCACAGAGCGCCAAGCACAGTATTCACAAAGCACTCGCCCCCAAATCTACGCTGTTTTTCCTCGGCGTAAGCCAGCGTAGGTGGAAGTGGGCGTGAGCCATGCTAATGAGGCGTGACCCCATGTAAATGATGTACTGAGCGTCATAAAGATACGATTAATGTACGGCGCATGCGCCGTCCCGTGGACGCAACCCAGTGCGCATGCGCAGAATCACGTCGAAACTACTCCCTAAGATACGTCGAATCACTGCCTACGACGTGAACGTAACCTACGCCCAGCCCTATTCACGTACTACTACGTAAACTACGTAAAATATGAAGGCTGTGTTCCCTGGTCCATACCTTTGCATGGGTTGCGCCTCCTATATGGGGAATAACTTTACGCCGGACGTACGACTAACGCAAACCGCGTATATTATGCGCCGGGCGCAACTACGTTTGTGAATCGGCGTATCTCCCTCATTTGCATATGTGCGTAGAAAATCTATGGGAGCGGCAAATGCGTCCGGCGTAACTATGCGCCCACGATACGCTGGCATAGGCAAGTTATGCCGGTCGTAGGAAGCCTATTTTCAGGCGTATCTAGTTTTGTGGGCACGGCGCACAGATACGACGGCGCATTGTTACACTTACGTGGTGTATCTCGAGATACGTTGGCGTAAGTGCTTTGTGAATCCGGGCCAATGTATGTAGTGCTATTAATTTAATATTACTTCTGAAAGTGCCTTGTGGGCAAACAGCGCCCTCTTCTGCCAGAAAAGGTGTATGACCCTCAACATATGTAGTATGCTATTGCTGTTATATTACTATTGAAAAGTGCCTTGTGGGTAAACAGCGCCCTCTTCTGCCGGAGGAGGTGTATGACCTCTAGCATATACATAGTTACATAGTTACATAGTAGGTGATACATTGTATGTAGTACCATTGCTGTAATATTACTATTGGAAAGTGCCTTGTGGGCAAACAGCGTCCTCCTCTGCCAGAATAAGTGTATGACCCGCAACATATGTAGTGCTATTGCTGTTATATTACTATTGAAAAGTGCCTTGTGGGTAAACAGCGCCCTCTTCTGCCTGAAGAGGTGTATGACCTCTAGCATATACATAGTTAAAAAAAAGTTACATAGTAGGTGATACATTGTATGTAGTACTATAGCTGTAATATTACTATTGGAAAGTGCCTTGTGGGTAAACAGCGCCCTCTTCTGCCGGAAGAGGTGTTTGACCTCTAGCATATACATAGTTACATAGTAGGTGATACATTGTATGTAGTGCTATTGCTGTAATATTACTATTAGAAAGTGCCTTGTGGGTAAACAGCGCCCTCTTCTGCCGGAAAAGGTGTATGACCTCTACCATATGTGATGAAATTGCTGTAATACTGCTCCATTATTATTATTACTATTGGAAAGTGCCTTGTGGGTAAACAGCGCCCTCTAACATATACATAGTTAAATAGTAGGTGATACATTGTATGTAGTACTATTGCTCTAATATTCCTATTGGAAAGTGCCTTGTGGATAAACAGCGCCCTCTTCTGCCTAAAGAAGTGTATGACCAGCAACATATGTGATGCCATTGCTGTAAACTACTTTAATTCTGTGATCAGCCAATTTCTATAATATATACAAAGTTTTAGGTATCATGTGTACATTTATGGTTTGAAAGACATGTCAATTTATTATTATTATTTTTTAGTCATCTACTGTACCCTGCGGCCTCGGTGCTTACCATGGCATCTGCCAGCTTCTCCCATTTGGGGGTGATGAAATACCACATCCCGGCTCCGGCTCCGGGCAGGGTCACCCCTCGGATGAGGAGGATGATGAGGACCACGTAAGGGAACGTGGCTGTAAAATACACAACCTGGACGATAAAGCAAAACAGGATTATCTTCCTATGAAAGGTATAGGGAGGGAGCATGGTGCAAACAACAGCACTGGGTTCACCACCATCACAGAGGACAGACTGGACAGATCCCGGAGAGTTTACACAGATCCTAGAGAGACCGGACATGTGCACGATCCCTCCGAGTGTATGGCACGGCTCTGCCGGTCGGGGGGGGTCATACAAATGGCTAGGAAGGGGGCTTTACAGATTTGTAAAACATTGGTGTACAAACAGCATGCTATAAATGTATGCCATGCTATCATGGTGTGTTGTTTTATTATACGCGGGCATATTTTGTGCCCACTGATTAGCAGTGATTGTGCTTTACTGTTCCTCTCACTCTGTAAAGAAACCTTCACTCAAAACACTATACCGCTACTAAACACTACTTAACAATCTCAGTCATATAATGTCTCGGCATTCGTTCAGCAAAGATGCTGATCGCATAGCCACACATGTCGAGAAAGATACATTTTCCACCTACAAATATGTTCCTGAAATAGAACAATGAGCAAGTAAAAATTGAGACCAAAAATAAATAGCCAGGGCAGCCATCACAAATTTTGGGGCCCCTTACACAGCTTTAGGCAGGGCCCCGCCTGGAGCAGAGAACCGGGGGGGGGGGGTTGCTGACGGAAAAAAACAAGTGTAATAAGCGGGGGGGGGGGGGCTTGGGGAACATCAGGCCCCTTACAAGTGTAATGCAAAAAAAAAAAACGGGAGGGGGGCCAGCCTTACAGGTGTAAAGCCTATACCCCACTGATGGCGGCCCTGTATGTAGCTATACTGAGCTGCAAATGTAAAAATATTATTCAATGTCTATCAATATTTTATGAACCTATTTTATATGTAAAATATGGAAATATACAAGTGCAGGTTTAATCTGAGTGGAAGCTTAAATTACACACATAGCTGAAAAAGTCAGAGGATTGACTTTCTTCATGCACTGCACTGCATTGGGAGTTTTAATGAGAAAAAGACAGCCTGATAGTAAACTACTAGTAAAGAAGGAAAGGGATACAGAGAAAAGAGGGGAAAAAGAAAGATGGAGGAGAAAGAAGGCGGTGAGGAGAAAGGAAAAGGGAGAGGAATGGATGAAGAAGAAGGGGGGGGTAGAGAGAGAGAGAGAGAGAAAAGAAGGTGAGAGAGGAGAGAGGATGAAAAATAATGAAGGAAATGGAATAGAGTGGGTGGCGGGTGGTGGAGGGGGTTATGATGGTGAAAACGGGAAGGAGGAAGAGAGAGAGTATATGAAGGCAAACAGCTTCTGCTGTTTCTCCTTAGAAAACTCACAGTGCTCTGAGAATGTCATGAGTGCATTCTAGTAAAGAAGGGAAAGTGTTGGAGGGAAAGCAATAAAGAAGAGGGGAGGAAAAAAACAAAGGCGAAGAGGAGAGGGAAGGGAAAGGAGAGGTGAAGAGAGAAAAAAGGAGAGAGAGGAGAGAGAGTGACACATAAAGAAGGAAAGGGAATAGAGAAGTGGAGAGTGGGGTGGGAGGAGGGGGAAAAGGAGAAAGAGAGAAGAAGAGACAGTGCAAGAAAGAGAGTATGAAAGCAAACAGCTTCTGCTATCATCTCTCCTTAGGAAGAACAAAAGACAAAGGAGAGAGAAGGGGGAGAGGAAAAAGAAAGAGGGAGGGGAAAAAAGAGGGTTAGAGAGCGAGAAAGAGAGAGAGAAAAGAAATAGAGAAAGGAGAGAGGATACAAAATAAGAAAGGAAAGGGAATAGAGAAGTGACGAGTTGGGAGGGTGGAAGAGAAATATGAGGTAGGAAGGAGAAAGAGAGAAGTAAAAGACATTACAAGAGAGAGTATGAAGGCAATCAGCCTCTGCTGCGGTCTCACCTTAGAAACCCATAGTGCTCTGAGAATCCTGTGTCATGAGTGCATCCTAGTAAAGAAGGGAATGGTAGGGGAGAAGTGATAGAGAATAGAGACCAAACAAAGCCAGAAAAGAAGAAAGTAAAAAAAGAAGAGTGAAAGTAAAGGAGAGGTGGTAAGAGAGAGTGAAAAAATGAGAGAGGAATAGAGAAGTGGAGAGTAAGGGGGAAGAGAAATATGAGGGAGAAATGGGGGAAAGGAGCAAGAGAGAAGACAGTGCAAGAGAGTATGAGGGAAAACAGCTTCTGTTATGGTGTCCTCTTTAGAAAACCCACAGTACTCTGAGAATCCTGTGTCATGAGTGCATCCTTGTAAAGAACAAAATGGTAGAGGACAGTGGCATCACGTCCATTAGGGGCGATGCGCTACGCCGGCCAAAAGAAGCGCCAAGCTACCTGAATCTAGCCCTATATATTTATTTAAATGTATTTTAAAACCATATACAGGAACTTGTTTTTTCATACCTTAACAGGCATTAATAGATTAATTTACATTATAATTTTAAGAATATCTAGGAAAAGTGAAAAGACCATAGTCCTAATTCGGGCAAAATTTGGAATGCTGATTTAAAAAAAACAATGTAATAAATGAAATATTTGGTCTGACACCCAGGATACATTGTTACTAAAGCCTTGCTCCCATATAAATCTATACTGTACTATGGCGGTGTGTGTGTGGCGGTGGGGGTGGCGCTGAGCCTTGTGTACACTCGGAGTGATCCGGCCCGTATCTGTGTGAGCACCTGGAATAAAAGAGACATTACAGCAATCACAGAAGGTCACAGCAACTATGTGCACAAAGCAGAGTATCACAGGAGGCACAGTGTGACGGCACATAACATGGAGGAGGAGGACATCTACCAAATCTTCCCCAAGACTTCAGAAAGGGAACACCAAAGGCTGGGATGGTGTGTGATGACTGCTGCCACCTACTGACTCAATTCTGTCATTGAAGTCGCCCTGCATTTCTCAGTAGTGGTTCTTCACCCTGTACTGTATATATACTGTATATGGCAGGATCTGAATGTTGGTGGTAGAAGAGTGTAATCCCTTTGATGCAGTTGGCTCGCTTGTATGTTTGTTTGTTTTGCTTTCTAGACGTGTGTCAAAACTAATATGTTAGTGTAGAAAATAGTCTTTAAGTTGTTGTATTTGTATAAAAAGAAAAAAAAATCGAATAGCTGTTTATTCATCGAAACTGCATGTAAATTCTTTCTGTGTAAATGGAGAAAAGTGAAATGTCCGCAGGCTAAATTCTCTGTGTAAATGGGGAAAATACTGCATTAGGGCCACTAGATGGTGCTGTGAGGAAATATGTATGCTCCTCGGCTCCATCCAGTGGCCACAATGTGGTACTTTCTCCATTTACATATTCGATCCGCAGTGAATAAAGACTTGATTTTGCCCCTATACACACACATCAAATTTACATGTAGTTTTGATGGCTATGCAAATAATTTTTTATAAATACATCCCTAACCGTCACTGGGCAATGTGATATTGTGAACAAACAAATCTTGTGTTTCCAGGTGCTGCGGGCCCCCAACTCTGCAGTGTAAAAAGTCCTCCTGAATTGTGCCTGTATATAGTGTCTCCTGAATTGTGCCTGTATATAGTGTCTCCTGAATTGTACCTGTATATAGTGTCTCCTGAATTGTGTCTATATATAGTGTCTCATGAATTGTGCCTGTATATAGTGTCTCCTGATTTGTGCCTGTATATAGTGTCTGCTGAATTGTGCCTGTATATAGTGTCTCCTGAATTGTGCCTGTATATAGTGTCTCCTGAATTGTGCCTGTATATAGTGTCTCATGAATTGTGCCTGTATATAGTGTCTCCTGAATTGTGCCTGTATATAGTGTCTCCTGATTTGTGCCTGTATATAGTGTCTCCTGAATTGTGTCTATATATTGTGTCTTCTGAATTGTGCCTGTATATAGTGTCTCCTGAATTGTGTCTATATATAGTGTCTCATGAATTGTGTCTATATATAGTGTCTCATGAATTGTGCCTGTATATAGTGTCTCCTGAATTGTGCCTGTATATAGTGTCTCCTGAATTGTGCCTGTATATAGTGTCTCCTGAATTGTGCCTGTATATAGTGTCTCCTGAATTGTGCCTGTATTCAGTGTCTCCTGAATTGTGCCTGTATATAGTGTCTCCTGAATTGTGTCTATATATAGTGTCTCATGAATTGTGCCTGTATATAGTGTCTCATGAATTGTGCCTGTATATAGTGTCTCCTGAATTGTGCCTGTATATAGTGTCTCCTGAATTGTGTCTATATATAATGTCTCATGAATTGTGTCTATATATATAGTGTCTCATGAATTGTGCCTGTATATAGTGTCTCCTGATTTGTGCCCAGTATATAGTGTCTCCTGAATTGTGTCTATATATAGTGTCTAATGAATTGTGCCTGTATATAGTGTCTCCTGAATTGTGCCTGTATATAGTGTCTCCTGAATTGTGTCTATATATAGTGTCTCATGAATTGTGCCTGTATATAGTGTCTCCTGATTTGTGCCTGTATATAGTGTCTCCTGAATTGTGTCTGTATATAGTGTCTCCTGAATTGTGCCTGTATATAGTGTTTCCTGAATTGTGCCTGTATTTAGTGTCTCCTGAATTGTGTCTGTATATAGTGTCTCCTGATTTGTGCCTGTATATAGTGTCTCCTGAATTGTGCCTGTATATAGCGTCTCCTGAATTGTGCCTGTATATAGTGTCTCCTGAATTGTGCCTGTATATAGTGTCTCCTGTATGTGTCGTGGCTTTGCTGCAGGTTCTGCGGGAATACAAGAAGCGCCTTCCTTTCAGACTAACCAGTCTCTGCAGAGAACATTCCAGTAATTAATATGGCTTCACTCCCAGGTGGCCAGAGAGAACCTGAAAAACGTGCAAAATTATTCTGAGCGAAAGTAACATAGTGAATCACGTCAACACGCTCCGGACAGACAGACGTCATTTATATACAAAGTCACAGAGGCTGAGGACCGGTGTACAGTGATTAAATGGAAACAATGTGTCAAACGTACAGCAAATGTTTTTGAGTGTAATAAGTTGAATTCATTTCACCTCTCCGCCCTCTAGTGTTAGATGTATGTCATTGCATGAGCAACACTCTCCCGCACTGCTTGGAACCTTAGTGCATTAACATAGACCTAACATCAAATACATTATATTACCAAAAGTATTGGGACACCTGCCTTTACATGCACATGAACTATAATGGCGTCCCAGACTTAGTCTGTAGGGTTCATTATTGAGTTGGCCCCGCCCTTTGCCGTTATAACAGCTTCAACTCTTCTGGGAAGGCCGTCCACAAGGTTTAGGAGGGTGTCTATCGGAATGTTTGACCCATTCATCCAGAAGCGCATTTGTGAGGTCAGGCACTGATGTTGGACAAGAAGGCCTGGCTCGCAGTCTCCACTCTAATTCATCCCACAGGTGTTCTCCACCCCAAACTCGCTCATCCATGTCTTTATGGACCTTGCTTTGTGCACTAGTGGGGCAGTCATGTTGGAACAGGAAGGGGCCGTCCCCAAACTGTTCCCACAAAGTTGGGAGCATGAAATTGTCCAAAATGTCTTGGTATGCTGATGCCTTAAGAGTTCCCTTCACTGGAACTAAGGGGCCAAGCCCAACCCCTGAAAAACAACCCCCACACCATAATCCCCCTCCCCACCCCACACCATAATCCACCCTCCACCAAATGATTTGGACCAGTGCACAAAGCAAGGTCGATTAGACACGAATGAGCAAGTTTTGGGTGGAGGAACTTGACTGCCCTGCACAGAGTCCTGACCTCAACCCGATAGAACACCCTTGGGATGAATTAGAGTGGAGACTGCGAGCCAGGCCTTCTCGTCCAACATCAGTGCCTGACCTCACGAATGCTCTTCTGGAAGAATGGTCACACATTCCCATAGAAACCCTCCAAAACCTTGTGGACGGCCTTCCCAGAAGAGTTGAAGCTGTTATAGCTGCAAAGGGCGGAGCCAACTCAATATTGAACCCTACGGACTAAGACTGGGATGCCAAAAAAAATTCATGTGCGTGTAAAGGCAGGCGTCCCAATACTTTTGGTAATATAGTGTATATTTTTATTTTAAATGTAGTAATGTGTCAAAGTGGGCTATTTACTAAAACTGAACATCTGGTGCAGCTGTGCAGAGAAACCAACCAGCTTCCAGGTTTTATTGTCAAAGCTTCATTGAACAAGCTGAAGTTAGAAGCTGATTGGCCGCCATGCACATCTGCCCCAGATTCTGAGTGCTCCAGTTTTAGTAAATCTCCCTCAAGGAAACATTTCCAGGTCTGTACTAGAAACAAAAACTCCCATAATGCAAGAGGAGTTTCCTCTACTATGAGCAATCTGTGCTGTCAATTAGCATGATGTTACTTCGGATAAATTCGTATTCGTTGAGCCAAATTTGAAAGGAAAGTCCAATACCTATAATTTAATAGTTAGTTATTATTAGTTAGTTATTCTTTAGAATTTTTGGATTTCCTTTATTTTCGAATTTATGAATTTATGAATTTTTTAATTTAGGAATTGACAAATTTTGTAATTTATGAATTTATGAATTTTTAAATTTATGAACTTATGAATTTATGAATTTTCAAATTTATGAACTTATGAATTTATGAATTTTCGAATTTATGAATTTATGAACTTATGAATTTTCGAATTTATGAACTTATGATTTTTTAAATTTAGGAATTGACAAATTTTGTAATTTAGGAATTTATGAACTTATGAATTTATGAATTTTCAAATTTATGAATTTTCAAATTTATGAATTTATGAACTTATGAATTTATAAACGTATGAATTTTCGAATTTAGGAATTTATGAATTTTCAAATTTATGAACTTATGAATTTTCGAATTTATGAACATAAGAATTTATGAATTTTCAAATTTATGAATTTTCGAATTTATGAACTTATGAATTTATGAATTTTCAAATTTATGAATTTTCAAATTTATGAACTTATGAATTTATGAATTTTCGAATTTATGAATTTATGAACTTATGAATTTATAAACTTATTAATTTTCGAATTTTCGAATTTATGAATTTATGAATTTTCGAATTTATGAATTTATGAATTTTCAAATGTATGAACTTATGAATTTATGAATTTTCAAATTTATGAATTTATGCACTTATGAATTTATTAATTTTCGAATTTATGAATTTTCAAATTTAAATGAGATGGCAAAGTCGCCATGATTTTCAATGACAACCATTCATATCAGTATGATTTCAAGTCCCTCCGACTTCAAAGTAGTCCCTGCACTACTTTGGTCCGACTTTGTTGCGAGTCGAGGTCCATAGACCTCAAGAATACACAGACATTCCCTAAAATCGCGCAAATTGTGGTAAAATCGCGACAAAATCATGCGACTTTCAAGTCGCAGTGGTGTGAAAGGGGCCTTACCCTCCCAAGAGGGTTGGTTATCTATGTGCTGACATTTTTTTTATTTGCACCCTCTGAGGCCTCGTACACACGACAGAGTTTCTCGGCAGAATTCGGCGAGAAACTCGGTCAGAGCCGGATTCTGCCGAGAAACTCTGTCGTGTGTACACTTTCGGCCCGATGGAGCCGCCGAGGAACTCGTCGAGAAAATAGAGAACATGTTCTCTATTTTCTCGTTGTTCTATGGGAGCTCTCGGCCATCCGAGCTCCTCGGCGGCTTCAGGGCTGAACTGGCCGAGGAACTCGATGTGTTTGGCACGTCGAGTTCCTCGGCCGTGTGTACGAGGCCTGACAGATAGGAAGCCACTAGAGGAAGAAGCAACAAATCTAGAAAATCTGCAACAACAAGCGTTTAATGTATCAAGTGTAACAAAAAATAAAAATGACTTTCAGATAAACTGGATAACAAGAAAACATTCACTCCGAAACATGATCGACGTTCCGACTTGGGGCTGCAGTGGAGAACCTTTTCATTGCAGCTTATTTACTAAATTGTATCAAATTTTTGTGTAAATTGAATTATTGGATCTTTTTATTGTAAGGACGTCCCTGGAAATCCACAGAGAACAATGTCCTTGGACAGAAGTACATATACAGTATCTCACAAAAGTAAGTACACCCCTCACATTTCTGTAAATCTTTCTTGTATCTTTTCATGTGACAACACTGAAGAAATTACACTTTTAGGTAGATTCACAAAGAGTTAGACCGGCTTATCAGTAGATAAGCCGGCCTAACTCAGAATCTACGCCGACTTATGTTTAAGCATATGCTCAAACAGAGATGCGCTTAAACATATCTAAGATACGACGGCTTGCGCCGTCCTATCTTAGATTGCAATATTTTGGATGGCCGCTAGGTGGCGCTTCCATTGCGGTCGGCGTAGAATATGTAAATGAGGAGATACGCCGATTCACGAACGTACGCCCAGCCGACACAGTACTTTTACGCTGTTTACGTTAGAGATAGGCTGCCTAAAGTTAGAGCTTAGCCCTACATGGAATAGTAATGTCAAGTATGGCCGCCTTTCCCGCGTCGAAATTCGAAGTTTTTACGTCGTTTGCGTAAGTCGTCCGCGAATAGCGATTTACGTCGTTTACGTCCACGTCAAAATCAATAGGCCCGTACGGCGTACTTAGCCGCAATGAACACTGGGAAATGTAGGCGCCCGGCGCATGCGCAGTAATAAAAAAAACGTGAAAAACGTAAGGTCAAGCCCCATTACCATAAAACACGCCCCCCTCAAACAGATTTGAATTAGGCGCCCTTACGCCCGCCGATTTAGGCTACGCCACCGTAACTTAGCAGGTAAGTACATACGCAAGCCGACGTATCTTAGATATGTTTAAGCGTATCTCTGTTTGAGCATACGCTTAAACATAAGTCGGCGTAGATTCTGAGTTAGGTCGACTTATCTACTGATAAGTCGGCCTAACTCTACCTGAATCTACCTAAAAGTGTAATTTCTTCAGTGTTGTCACATGAAAAGATAGAAGAAAATAGTTACAAAAATGTGAGGGGTGTACTTACTTTTGTGAGATACTGTAAATACTGTCATTTCGGGAAGTGATCCGTTCTTCTACATCTCGTATCATATTGTAGGATCTCCCCTACCTTTCCAGAGGTCTTGATCCCTTTGGCAAGAGACGCGTAGACGATGACCCAAGCCAGAAACAGGCTAAACACGAGAGGCCACCGGATTTCACCGGGATATTCGATGCCGTCCGAAATCTTCAGCATATTGTACCTGAAATAATAAACATTCCAAAACTCAAGGAACCCGAAGTCATTTCACTCAGAAATATTCAAAGTTGATGTTTAACATGCTCACATTTTGCCCTGGTTCCATCTACCCCCCTCATCAACATGGCATTGACCCTTCATGACCGGAGCATTTTTTTGCCATTCAGCACTTTAATTGGCAATTGCGCGGTCATGCAACGCTGTACCCAAGTCACACGTCATGCGGTCACGTCTCTTACTTGAAGTACTCCTCGCTCCCGCTGACAAAAGACTTGTTCCCGTGGTTGGTGGTGTAGTTGATCATCGTCAGGTTGGGATAGGCCGACATGCAGAACGTGCTGTTCTTGATCTGGATCTTCGGGTGACCTCCAATGAGGCAGGAATCTGTATACAGCAAAAAACACGAGGAAGAGACGGTTATCCCCACATAAAAGAGAAAAAGGATTTAAAAAATATATATTTTTAAAAAATAAAGAAAAAGTTAAAGGGTAACTCCACTTTCATGGGAAAAAAATAGCAAATAAAAAAATAATAATAATGAAGCATATACTGTACTATTGTGACTCAAGTCATACTGTATTGTAATATTCATAACAAAAAATGAACTTTCCTTTTTTAATCTGCAGCCCCGTAATTTTTCTTAAAATGTAATATGGCCACCTGGAGGCGCTCTGCACACAAATGGCGTACAAACCCCCCCCGCCACCCAGACATGTCATTTCCTGCTTTCAGTATGTGACGTCACCTAAAATTTTGTCAATTAATTCATTTTGGTTTTTAGTGTATTGTGTTTTTTTTTTGTCTTAATTAATCATTTATTTGATTATCTTTTTCACTTGATAATTTCTATGGGGCAGATCCACAAAGATCTGCCCCGGCGCATCGTATCCGAGATACGCTACGCCGCCGTACCTTACCTGGCTTTAAATCGAATCCATAAAGAATTTGCGCCGTAAGTTACGGCGGCGTAGTGTATCTCAAGCGGCGTAACGGCGCGGAATTCAAATCGGCGATTAGGGGGCGGGTTTCATTTAAATGAAGCGCGTCCCTGCACCGAATGAACTGTGCGTGCGCCGTCCCTAAATTTCCTGTCGTGCATTGCGCTAAATGACGTCGCAAGGACGTCATTTTTTTTAACATAGACGTGAATTATGTCCATCCCCGATTCACGGACGACTTACGCAAAAAAAAATATTCAAATTTCAACGCGGGAACGACGGCCATACTTTTCATAGCAGGTTTAACTATACGCCGCAAAAAAGCCGACTAGAGACGACGTAAGAGAATGCAACGGCCGCGCGTATGTTCGTGGATCGTCGGAAATAGCTAATTTGCATACTCGACGCGGAAAACGACGAGAACTCCACCCAGCGGGCGCCGAAGTATTGCATCTAAGATCCGAAGGCGTACGAAGCCGTACGCCTGTCGGATCTAACCCAGATGCCGTCGTATCTTGGGTTGAGGATTCTAAACTAAAGATACGACGCAGGAAATTTGAAAGTACGCCGGCGTATCAGTAGATACGGCGGCGTACTCTCTCTGTGGATCTGGCCCTTTGTATTTATCAGCTTCCAACAAAATGCAAAGGCAAAAAAAAAAAAAAAAATGTGTTATCATTCTATATATAATGCACTCATCAGTAATCTATTTTTCTCTTTAAGTTGATTTGCTGTAATGAAGACATTATACGGGATCCTTTACAGAAAATTATAGAGGATTTTTTTGAATCCCCCCCCCCCCAGGACATTGTCTGTGCTGCACTGCACCATGCGGTCTTTGAGATTGGCTGTTATTGCACCTTCTCTCCACAGGAGGGCGCTTTTGTTCCACTGCGGGAATATTGCTCATTAAACAGGAAACGGCCGCAAAGAAAAATACATTGTAACCGTTTTTACAAAGAAATAAAGGCCCAGATTCACAAAGCACTTATGCCGACGTATAACACGTTACGCCGACGTAAGTGCAAATGTGCGCCGGCGTATGTGTGCGGCAGACCCACGAACCAACATGCGCCTAAAAACAGGCTACACACCGCCGACGTAGCTTGCACATGCCGGCGTAGGGTGGGCGCACATATGGGCTGGGCGCATGGTGCCGCTCCCATTGATTAGCCATTCAAACATGCCAATGAGGGAAATACGGCGATTCACGAAAGTGTGTGTGCCCGGCGCATGCTAAGCGAGATGCGTGTAAGTTGTACTCCATGACCTTAATGTGCTTCTTCTTGAGCCACTCCTTTGTTGCCTTGGCGGTATGTTTTGGGTCATTGTCATGCTGGAAGACCCATCCATAACCCATCTTCAGTGTACCTGGATCATTTGAATTAGGCAGGCTTGCGCCGGAGAATTTACGCTACGCCGCCGCAACTTTACAGGCAAGTGCTTTGTGAATCAAGCACTTGCCCGTAAAACTTGCGGCCGCGTAACGTAAACGAGATACGTTACGCCGCCGGAGTTTTACTCCATTCTACGAGAATCTGGCCCTTTGTATCTTTTCACACCAATGTAACACGTCGTGCAGCACTCAGTGAGTTCCACCGAACCTCCAACCTACCCAACATCAGCCTGTCCTTATCTTTGCAGTCCGGTGTGTTCCAGGGGTTGGTACAAGAGGCCCAGGGCAAGGTATAGACCAAGGAGGCGAAGAGATAGAAGAGGGTGTAACACATAATGATGTTGTAGTAAATGGCGATCAATACTGATATGATGAGCATAGCGATTCCACAGCCTGCGGGGGGAAAAAACACAGAAATCGCATTAATTTTTTTATTTTTCCTTATCAGCAAACAAAGGTGAAAAGATCATCATGAATATCATTTCTTTTTCAATAAATCTTTCCTGCCTGCATAATAAAGATGAGACATTAAAAACTCCACAGAGAAAAAGGTCATAAAAACTCCAATCAGATGGAATAGAGTACAAAGGATTTGTATTGCGGTCCATCCAGTCCTGACTGCCATGCCTGGTAGGGGGGGAGAGACCTGTTTTTTCTATGCTGCAGTACAGCAACACTTAGAGGTCTGGTCCCCCCCCCTCCCCCCGTGACTTGTGACTGGACAGTGAAAGGAGAAGCAGAGGACTGATGAGCTCACCTGCCACTCATTGAACTGCAACACTCCTGATTGGCCTTTTGTGCTGCTTCTCCCTCCCCCTCTCTGAGCTCCTCTGTACAGGGACTGCAGTAGGCCCATACCGAGCCAAAGTGTGGGTATTCACACTGCTTGATCCGGGGGAAGGAAATGCATTCAAGTGTGTGATATTTAATACATAGCTAAATTAATTTGCATCATTTATATCTTTCTGGAGGTCAGCTTTTAATTCTGACCGCATACAAGGTCCACTTAGGCTCCTCCCTATGACACATTTCATTAACTCAGAGCTTAACCACAGAGTCCTGACGAAGCTCTGCGTGAGCGAAATGCGTCAGCTGGGTAACCACCTCCCCTGACACATTTCGCTCACCCAGAACTTCATCAGGACTCTGCCCGTGCCATTCTGCCGACGTAAATGTACATTAGGCAGTCGGCAAGCGGTTAAGCCAAAATTGGTTTGCTTTCCACTGCTTAAGGTTTGGCGAAGACAACCAGTCCCCTTACTGGACTGGTTGTCTTCGCCAAACTAAATCAGTGGAAAGAATAAGCAATTTTGGCTTAACCGCTTGCCGACTGCCTAATGTACATTTACAGAGGCAGAATGGCACGGGCAGGCAAAGCAATTTCAGTGCTTGCCATAGGTGCTATTTTCACTAGATACGCCTCTGCGCGGAGGAGATAAGGGTATGTGTTACCTAGAACACACATCAGGGTGAGCGTTTATAATAGACAATGTGCAATCCGTTTTGTTCCGAATTCCTTTTGTTAATGGAATTTGTTTGTACTGTAATTCGGGGATTCGGATATCTCCAAATAACGAAAAATTTGTCCAAATGCTTATTCGAAACGAAACAAAGCGCGCGTGTCTAATAAGTGATACTTTATGTGCAAATATTTATAACAAATGTCCCAACCTATAACAAATACCCAGTGTGTGTCTGTGTCATAAACCAAACGTCACAACTGGTGCTCAGAAGAACACCTTCACCACATAATATAGTGCACGCCGCTTACCAGATATATCTGATCTCAAATTATCGAGATCTCACTCGCTTGTGGTAGATCCGAAAGGTTTCAACAGCCAAACAGAGGAAACTTTCCATTCCACTCACAATCACACTGACAATAAGTACCGTATTTATCGGCTTATAACGCGCGCCGGCGTATAACGCGCACCCCAATTTCAGAGGGAAGTTTCAGGAAAATATATATTTTTTTAATTTTGTGGTCAGTGTCCATCTGCAGCCTAAATGCAGCCTAATCTGTGCCTCAATGCAGCCTAATCTGTCCCTAAATGCAGCCTATGTGCAGGGCCGATCCTAGGCAGGGTGCATGGGGTGCTCCGCACCCAGGCGCTGCAGAGGTGGGGGCTTTGAAGCTCCAAAGTGCTCCCCTCCCTCCTCCTTGTCTGTGTCCAGAGGCAGAGCGTGGGTGCTGCGGTTCTCCATCCCGTTTGCTCTCTCCGCTGGCAACTGACAAGAGCGCATACCTCCCGCTGTCCCCGGAATCCGGGCTGGGTACCACAGCGGAGCCTATTACCGAAACACGTTTCGGCACTAGGCTCCACTAATTAATTCTGTCCGGTGTGCCTGGAGCAGTCTCCTGTCTGCCCCGCCCCCTCTGTGTGTGTCAGCTCTTCTCCCATAGGCGGTGTGATGAGAGGCTTATGGGTTGGCCGTAGCTGCTGCCAATCATCCCGTGCACTCCCAGAAATGCTCTCCGAGTGCCACCCTCCAAGTAACCAAAGATGCCACCTATGCCCCGCCCCCTGTAATATGCTTCTGCTCCCAAGCTACAGGGATCTATTGGACAAGTACTGATCTATGGGGACACCTGCTGTGGGGAGCTCTGTTGGGGGACACCTGCTGATGGGGGACACTAATGAAGACTTCTTAGGGGAGCATCTCTGTGCCTGAGTGGTAGTCATAGAAACATGAGTAAAGGGGAGGAGTTAGTAAGATGACCACACCCATGTGGGGGCGCCAGAAATATTTCTGCACCCAGGCGTCTGTGACCCTCGGATCGGCCCTGCTTATGTGCCCCATTTTCAGCCTAAATGCAGCCTATGTGCCCCATCTCCAGCCTAAATGCCTCTCCATTCCTGTCACTTGAGTCAGCTCCCCTGTGTCATCCAGTGGCGACTGCAGGGGAAAGGAGGGAGAGGCGACAACAGACAACAGGCCATAGGAGCCTATGGGTTATGTGACTGCTCAGGCATTGTCAGCCATTGTCGAGTACTCTCGACATCCTATGCCCTAGTGCGGAACTTCCTCCATATGTGTGTACCTTGTCAAGAAGAATGTACAGCAAAGGGAATCACCGAGCCGTCGGAAATCACTGAGCCATCGTCTCCGTCGTCGACTCCTGTCTATTCGGCGGCAGTCACACACAGTCCCGCCTCCGCCATCGGCATTGGACCAGCTCCTGTGATTGATAGAACACTGGTCCAATGCCGATGGCGGAAGCGGGACTGTGTGTGTGTGTGACGTTAGAGCCGAGTAAACAGGAGAGACGGCTCGTGAATTCCGGCGGTGCTCAGGGGCACTCGGCAGTGCTTGTCCCCCTCTGAGCCCAAGGTACACTATCGGCGTATAGCGCACACCCGTGATTTTCCCCCTATTTTCAGGGGAAAAAAGTGTGCGTTATACGCCGATAAATACGGTAATCTGTAGCTCTATAATTTGAGATATATCTGGTAGAAGGCGTCAGGGCCGATCCGCCCTATAGGCTCACTATGCAAGCCGCTTAGGGCCCCACAAAGTTGTGGAGGGCCCCCCAAATGACTAGAGGCCCCGCCTGGTGAAGTAATTATCGGCCTCTCACCCCACTTCTCACTTTAATGTAAGATGTCATTTCCGACAGCAGAACACCCCCACCCCCCACTTCTCAACTTTAATCTTGAATGTTTGACGTCACTGTGGGCAGCAAACCCCGATTCCCCCCCCCCCCCCCCGCTTCTCAACTTTAATGTGACATGTCATTTGGGAGGCATGCACTATATGTGGTGAAGGCGTTCTTCTGAGCACCGTTGGTCACGTTCGGTCCATGACACAGACACACACTGGATAATCGTTATAGGATCAGACGTTTGTTTCAGGATAAGCACATGAAATCAGAAATCAAGAAGAAGAAAGCCAGAAAACTCTAACATTCCCATAAAAACAACCAATAATGTAAATCAAGCAATGTTGTTTGGTGAAAATAATGAATTACAGCGCAAGTTCAAGTCCCATGGTCAGCTCTCCATGTATTTAAAAATAAGATAAGCATCACCTGCACACAGCAAACACAATAGAAGCACAAGCTTTACTTCTAGATTTTACGCGTTTCGTCCCTAAGGCCAGCATTGGCTGAAACGCATCGACCTCTGACTGATTTTTACCCTGTGTTTGCTTTGAAGGTTTTAAAAAAAATCTGATTGTGGAACTTTCGAGAGACCTGGATTTCTGAGCTTGCTAAAACATTACAGCAGTCTCCAACCGGAGAGATGAGAGCACAAATAATCCTATATAACAATATCCACACTGAACATTGAGCAGAGAGGGACTTACCTTGAAAGGCCGGGATGGCTTTCCACACAGAGATGGGCCCCTGACTGGCAAACTGCCCCAGAGACACTTCCAATAAGAAGATGGGGACCCCCGCCAGTGCCAACATGAGCAGGTAGGGGATTAGGAAAGCACCTGAAAAGACAAACAACGCATTAAGGCACCGATATTAAATTCAAGAATTCAAATGAGGGCCAAAGCTAAAGAGAGATGTACTTATGAGACATGTTATGCAATAGTGTGATTTCATGTTCCATCCACAGTCCCATTGCCGGGAAGGTTGAGTACACTGATGTTCCTGGAGATGTGCAGGTGTACTTATTATAGCTCATGGCCCGCTCCATATGAATGTTGATGCACTGTCAGGACCTGGGTCACCTGCTGGGGGCACTGTAAATTCCAGAGTGGAAAGTTGTAGTTCCAGTGTCTACCAGCGGGTGTCTCCCAGCAGCCAGCATATCTCAGTAATCATTCTCCACCTGGTGCTGGCTGCTGGGAGGGTACTTAAGTCCATCTTCTGCTGATACACCTTGTGCTAAGTCAGATGCTGCTGCCGCCATTTATCCTGCGCCTGCATTCTGTACCCTGCACCCTGCAGCCTTACATCTGCTCCCCTTGTTTCTTATTCCAGTCCTGGTCCCTCCCCTTCTTGCACCCCTTGTGACCTGTGTTCAGGGATGGACTGGCCATCGGGACTAATGGGAGATTCCCGGTGGGCCGATGGCTCAGTGGGCCGGTCGGAGGTCCGCGGCGATCTACACGTCAATTGCCGACAGCTGGCGCCTGACGGGTAGATCGAGATTTAGCGAGCATGCAGAGTAGCGCAGGAAGCGTGTGTAATATGTTCTCTCTCCTGTCACGGCACTCACGCTGCTCCCCGGCGGCCCCTCCTCTCTTCTTGTCCATTCCCATTTGCTTGTGACATCATCTGGGATGGACGAGAAGAAAGGAGGGGCCGCCGGGGAGCCGAGTGAGTGACGTGACCGGAGAGAGAACATATTACACACCCTTCCTGCGCTACTCTGCATGCTGGATGGTAAACTATGTGCACCATAATGTGCCCTAATGTGCTATGTGCCCTGATGTGCCCTGTGTCCTGTTGTGCCCTGTGCCCGTGTCCTGATGTGCCCTGTGTCACGTGTCCTGATGTGCCCTGTTCCCCGTGTCCTGATGTGCCCTGTGTCCCGTGTCCTAATGTGCCCTGTGCCCTGATGTGCCCTGTGCTCTGATGTGCCCTGTGTCCTGATGTGCCCTGTGCCCTGTGTCCTGTTGTGCCCTGTGCCCGTGTCCTGATGTGCCCTGTGTCCCGTGTCCTGATGTGCCCTGTGCCCCGTGTCCTGATGTGCCCTGTGTCCCGTGTCCTAATGTGCCCTGTGCCCTGATGTGCCCTGTGCTCTGATGTGCCCCGTGTCATGATGTGCCCTGTGCCTTGTGTCCTGATGTGCCATGTGCCCTGATGTGCCCCGTGACCTGATGTTCCCTGTGCCCTGCGTCCTGATGTGCCCTGTGCCCCGTGTCCTGATGTGCCCTGTGTGCTGATGTTCCCTGTGCCCCGTGTCCTGATGTGCCCTGTGCCCCGTGTCCTGATGTGCCCTGTGTCCTGATGTTCCCTGTGCCCCATGTCCTGATGTGCCCTGTGCCTCGTGTCCTGATGTGCCATGTGTCCTGATGTGCCCCGTGCCCCGATGTGCTGTGCCTCAAGGTGGTGTGCCCTGATGTGCTGTGATGGGCCCTGATGTGATGTGCCATGTACGTGTTGTGCCCTGATGTGCCCCGTGCCCTGATGTGCTGTGATCTAGCCATCCTTGCTGTTGATTCCTAACATCCACGTGCTAACGTGTATCTAAGGTCCATATTGGTGCGCATGCTAACCACTTGCCGACTGCCTAACGCACATATATGTCGGCAATATGGCACGGGCAGGTACGTTGCAGGTACGTTGCTTTGAATCTGCCACCTAGCGGGCACACACCTGCCCGCCGTGATGTCCGCCGGTGTTCCACGATCGTGTCACGGAGCCGCAGAACCGGGGATGCCTATGTAAACAAGGCATTTCCCTGTTCTGCCTAGTGACAGGACACCGATCTACTGCTCCCTGTCATCAGTAGCCCCCACACAGTTAGAATCACTCCCTAGGACACACTTAACCCCTTCCAGCGCCCCCTAGTGGTTAACCCCTTCCCTGCCAGTGTCATTTACACCGTAATCAGTGCATTTTTATAGCACTGATCGCTGTATAAATGACAATAGTCCAAAAATTGCGTCAAAAGTGTCCGATGTGTCCGCCGCAATATCGCAGTCATGATAAAAATTGCTGATCGCCGCCATTACTAGGAAAAAAAATAATAATAATAAAAATGCCATAAAACTATCCCCTATTTCCTTTCTGTTTTCTTTCAATAAAACTGGAATGTTTAAAAAAAAACTATCCCCTATTTTGTAAACGCTATAACTTTTGCGCAAACCAATAAATAGCCGATTATTACGATATTTTTTTACCAAAAATAGTTAGAAGAATACGTATCGGCCTAAACTGAGGAAAAAATAGTTTTTTATATCTTTTTTGGGGATATTTATTATAGCAAAAAGTAAAAAATATATTTTTTTTTCAAAATTGTCGCTCTATTTTTGTTTATAGTGCAAAAAATAAAAACCGCAGAGGTGATCAAATACCACCAAAAGAAAGCTCTATTTGTGGGAAAAATGGACGCCAATTTTGTTTGGGAGCCACGTCGCACGACCGCGCAAATGTCAGTTAAAGCGACGCAGTGCCGAATTGCAAAAAGGGGCCTGGTCCTTTAAATGCATAATGGTCTGGGTCTTAAGTGGTTAAAGCGGATGTAAACCCGGAAAAAAAAAACATTTTTTTTTATGTCACAATGTAGAGTATAAGATTTCCTATCATCTGTGCCCAGTCTTGCCACACAGAGTTAATCGATCTCTGAGCAATCCTCTTTTATTGTTCAGTGAAATAAAACAGACTTACAGAGAAAAACCTTGGTCCGTTCCTCCCCCTTGCTGTGAGTGACGGGTTATATACATAGCTCATGCACTAGTCTGGAGACAGGCATTATTTTTTAATTCCCACCCCCACTCCTTTTCTGAAGTCATGTGGTTACTTTTCTGGATTTTGACTGGATGTTAGTGATCATAGCAGAATTGAGTGTAAGGAATACACAGGAAAAAATGCATGCTGACAAGGGGAGTGTAGAGGAGGGCGGGGAGTCTACTAACATCACGACTCCACCCACAGAGCTCCAGACAACAGACCCACCCACAGAATCTGCAGTTTTTCAGTTCTTATAACAGACGGAGGGGAGATATTTGACCGGTAAGGATACATGCAGGAGGCATCTATATCCTTATAGATCAGCACTATGGGAGGAGTTTAGAAAGGATGAGAGGGGTTTACATCCACTTTAATGCAAAAATGCCCCCTATTGACTTCATTGCAAAATTGCATCTCATTGACTCGAATGTAAAATCACATCCATTGAGTTGGTAAAATGACCACGCCCATGTGGGGTCGCCAGAAATATTTCTGCACCCAGTCGCCTGTGACCCTAGGATCGGCCCTGAACGTCTCTGAGTGTTTCCGAGTGTCTCCCGCATACCCCCCCCCCCCACCTCTGTCCTCATGCCGTACTGCATAGACAAGCAGTAGATGTGGAACTAATTATCTGAGTTTGCATTGATTCCTATGGGGAAACTCGCTTTGATATACGAGTGCTTTGGATTACAAGGATTCTTCTGGAACGGATTATGCTCGCAATCCAAGGTACTACTGTATATTGCAGCTTACCAATCATTAGATGTGCTGGCTGAATTTCTTTTCCTTTTTTTTAGGCTTTTTCCTGCTCTGTTTTTACCTGGTGACCTGGCCAGTAACACATCCCCTGTATTATAGCGCCCCCCCCCCCACTCAGGATGAAGGAGCACAGGGGGGGCACCTTTGGACAGCAGAATTGTCAGTCTGGGAGGAGGGGAGTGTTAGATGTAATAGCAGATTTGGATAAAGGTAAAGAAGCGTCCCACATCCCGCTTGAGTGCTTTCGTCATACACCTCTTCCTCCCAGTCTGAATCTAGATATCAGATATTCCAACCACTGACAACAACAAACAAGACGATACTCGTTTGATTGCTGAACATGGACTGTTTATTAGAACCAGAATACAAGTCTTATATACAATTAAAGAGGAGGTTTCCCCCTCCTGCTCATATTACTCTAACAATACACCTGTAACCAGAAACCTAATTTACTAATCCCTTAAAGCAGCCGATACCACTTTAAGCCCTTCATTGTCTTTCAAGGGGTAATATACTCAGATTATTAAGGGTTAATACTGAGGCCAATGCTGTTATATTGTTTTTAAAACCAATGTCTGGACCAGGGCCATTTTAATAGCATCATGGGCCCCTGGGCAAAGTAATGCTCTGGGGCCCCTACGATGATGACAGTGCAGGTAAACACATCAAGTTGGTAGGACGGCTCAAGGACCAGTTGCTTTGGGGAAAGTGCATGGGCCCCCATGCAGCTGGGGCCCCATTGGCAGTGCCCAGGAGCGCCCTCTCATTAAGACAGCCCTGGTCTGGACCATCCTTCATAACTGACAATGACCGGGATTGATTCCTTTCCTATTAGTTCTGCAACCAGCAACTAAACATTGTATTGGAGCCACTGGGAATAAGAGGAGAGGGGCCTGGACCCCCCATGACGGGTAAGTGACAAGAAGGCCAGCCAGTAGTATTGAAGGAAGAGAGAAATACTCTATTGCAGTGGTCTCAAAAAATGCAGCCCTTTGCTTGCCTTTATATGGCCCTTGAGTCATTATTCCTGCCACTGACATCAACAATGGGGCACTATTCCTTCCACTGACACCATCGACGAGGCATAATTCCTTCTACTCACACTATTTCTCCCATTGACACCAATCTTGAGGCACTATTCCTCCCATTGACACCAATCTTGAGGCACTATTCCTCCCATTGACACCAATGTTGGGACACTATTCCTCCCATTGACACCAATCTTGGAGCACTATTCCTCCCATTGACACCAATCTTGGGGCACTATTCCTCCCATTGACACCAATCTTGGGGCACTATTCCTCCCATTGACACCAATCTTGGGGCACTATTCGTCCCATTGACACCAATCTTGGGGCACTATTCGTCCCATTGATACTAATGATGGGGCACTATTCCTCCCATTGACACCAATGATGGGTCACTATTCCTCCCATTGACACCAATGATGGGTCACTATTCCTCCCATTGACACCAATGTTGGGCACTATTCCACTCATCGAAACCAACGATTGTGCACTATTCCTCTCATTGACACCAACGATGGGGCACTATTTCGCCCATTGACACCACTGATGGGGCACGATTTCTCCCATTGACACCAATGTTGGGACACTATTGCTACCATTGGCACCACTGATGGGGCACTTTTCCTCCCATTGACACCAATGCCAGAGCACTATTCCTCTCATTGACACCAGTGAAGGGGCACTATTTCTCACACTGACACCAATGGGGCACTATTCCTCACATAGACTGCAGACACTAGGGGTTTTCTTTTACTCTCACTGCTAACCAACCCTGGTGTATTATTTTATTTCCAATGATTACTGGGCCTGGGGCATTTTCTGCTTCCACTAGGGGCAGTCTGGCCCCTCTAAGGTCTGAAGAACATTGCACATTTGGGGACTTGAAGACCCTTGTTTAAGGTTTTAGTACAACAAAGTCAGCGCCATCTTAGGGTAGAAAACAGATCAAGATTCAGGAGTCACTTCTGCCCCACAATCAACTGCAGTCAGGGCATTCCCCGCCCCCGCATCTGCCCATACACAAAGGGGAGGAGTGCTCATGACATCATTGACCTCATATGATTATTATTAGGTCAATGATTTTAGGGACATCCTTCCCCATTGTATTGGTGTAGGTGAGTAAGGGAATGCCCTGGCTGCAGTTGATTGGGCATCAGTTGGCAGAAGTACTAGCTGTCTGCTGGGTTCCATCCAAACCCAACTTCAGCCCAAACCTGAGCATACCCCTAATCAGGAGAAAAATGTCCTCCATGTTGATGTAGTTGTTGTGAAACTGCTAAATTCTGTACATGGCTTTATTGAACTGGTGTCTCCCCCATTGGATCTGCCTGTCTGACAGTCTATCACTATTGTTCTTTGAGCTGTCTATTGTGCTGACACCACTTTATTAAAGTGAAACTGTGTGCAAAATCAATAATGAGAGTCTAATTAATTGGTGTCACTTATCTACAAATCAGACATCTGTCTGATTTCTAAATCCAGCATTCTATTACTGTATCTGTTCCCTCTTCTCTGCTCTCTGCACCCTTCTCTTTTTCTCTCCTTCTCTGCCCCCCTCCCCCTCTCTCTCCCTCCTTCTTTCTCCATTTTTCTGTATCCTTATGACTTTCTCTATCTCTCTCCTTTTCTCTCCCTCTCTCTATCTCTCTCTCTTTCTCTCTCTATATATATGTCTCTCTCTCTCTCTCTCTCTCTCTCTCTCTCTCCCTCTCTCTATCTCTCTCTCTCTCCCTCTCCCTCCTTTCTCCCTTTTTCTGTATCCTTATGACTTTCTCTCTCTCCTTTTCTCTCGCTCTCTCCCTCCCCTATCCTCTCTTTCCCTCTCTCTCCCTCTCTCTCTCTCTCTCTCTCTCTCTCTCCTTCCCTCTCTCTCTCTCTCCCTCTCCCTCTCTCTCCCTCCCTCCCCTCTCTCTCCCTCTCCCTCTCACTCTCCCCCTCTCCCTCCCTCTCTCTCCCCCATCTCTCTCTCTCTCCCCCTCTCCTGTCCCTCTCCTGTCCTTCTCTCTCTCTCTCCCCCTCCCTTCATCTCTCCTCCCTCTCTCTCTCTCCCTCCCTCTCTCACCCCCATCTCTCTCTCCCTTTTCTGTCCTTCTCTCCCTTACTCCAGATCTCTCTCTCTTTTTCCCTCTTTCTCTCTCCCTCCCTCCCTCGATCTGTCTCCCCCTCTCACTCTCCTCCTCTCTCTCCCCCATCTCTCTCTCTCCCCCTCTCCTGTCCTTCTCTCTCTTCCCCTCCCTCCATCTCTCTCTCTCTCTCTCCCTCCCTCCCTCTCTCTCCCCCCTCTGTCTCTCCCCCTCTACCTCTCCCTCCCTCTCTCACCCCCATCTCTCTCTCTCTCCCTTTCCTGTCCTTCTCTACCTTTCCTGTCCTTCTCTCCCTTACTCCAGATCTATCTCTCTATCTCCCTCTCCCTCCCTCCATCTCTCTCCTCCTCTTTCTCTCCCCCCCTCTCTCTCCCCCTCTCTCTCTTTCCCTCTACTCTCCCTCTCCTGTCCCTCTCCTGTCCTTCTCTCTCTCTCTCCCCCTCCCTCCATCTCTCTCCCTCCCTCCATCTCTCCCCCTCTCTCCCCCCCTCTCTCTCCCCCTCTCTCTCTTTCCCTCTACTCTCCCTCTCCTGTCCCTCTCCTGTCCTTCTCTCTCTCTCTCCCCCTCCCTCCATCTCTCTCCCTCTCTCCATCTCTCCCCCTCTCTCCCCCCCTCTCTCTCCCCCTCTCTCTCTTTCCCTCTACTCTCCCTCTCCTGTCCCTCTCCTGTCCTTCTCTCTCTCTCTCCCCCTCCCTCCATCTCTCTCCCTCCCTCCATCTCTCCCCCTCTCTCCCCCCCTCTCTCTCCCCCTCTCTCTCTTTCCCTCTACTCTCCCTCTCCTGTCCCTCTCCTGTCCTTCTCTCTCTCTCTCCCCCTCCCTCCATCTCTCTCCCTCCCTCCATCTCTCCCCCTCTCTCCCCCCCTCTCTCTCCCCCATCTCTCTCTCCCCCTCTACCTCTCCCTCCCTATCTATAGTCATTATATTAATCTTCGCTTTATCTTGGTTGCGTTTTCTTACTGCAACAATGTCACTTTGTTACAACAATGTTACTTTGCAGCAGGAGGATTATAATAAAAGGGACTGTTTAAGGCTGCAGGTGTCAGCTGTCAATCAAACTCCTGTCTGCGGAATTCTCTGGGATAGATGGGGGCTCAGCAATCCCTTCATTCATAATACATTCCATAATGTAGAAATAATTGTTATATAAAACCTGTGTAACAATACACAATGTTTCAGTGTAGAGATAAAAATGCATTATTTCATTTATTTATATAACTGTTATTTAAATGTGACGTCATTTTTATCAATTTCTCTTCATAGATAATATTATGATCATATTATCATCATACGAATGGGTTGTATCTATTAGTTACACAAGACTGTGAACGCGAAACAACATTCCGGTACACAATTATACACCTAACAATTCTGTACTGATGGTGTGATTATATTCTGGGGCTTCCTGTATTTACATTATTTGGGGTATTCTGTCATTTTTATTTTTTTTGTATTTTTTATTCTTATTTTTTACTAATTACGTTATTCACTTTTTATGTCTTTATTTATTTTGATGTAGTAAAATGTATATAGAAAGCAGAAATGCTTAGGTGCTTGACAAGAAGAAGTAACAAAATGTGCAATTGTGTCTGCTAATGCAGTTTGCTGTCTGAGTGCATGTGATGATAATGTACATTGTGGTATCGTGTCTGAGTGTATGTAATAAAGTGCAGTATAATGTCATATAATATTGCACATTGTAGTAAATTGTCTAAGTTGTTGTTATAATGTACATTGTGGTGTATTGTCTGTGTGTGTGGAACGCAGTGCAGGAAAATGTAAAATAAAATGTACATTGCAGTGTAGTTTGAGTGAATGCAATACTGTCCCATGCAGTATATTTTCTGAGTGTATATAACAATGTACAATGTAGTGTATTGTCTAGCTGTGTGTCTTATTGCAAAGTGTAGTATATTGTTTGGCTGTATGTAACTGTACAGTGTGATTTTTTGGCTTTATTTAGTCTTATAATGTACAGCAAATTGTCTGAGTGTGTGTAATATTGTACAATGTATAATGTCTGAGTGTATGTAATATTGTACAATGTATAGTGTCTGAGTGTATGTAATATTATACAATGTATAGTGTCTGAGTGTGTGTAATATTGTACATTGTATAGTGTCTGAGTGTGTGTAATATTTTACAATGTATAGTGTCTGGGTGTGTGTAATATTGTACAATGTATAGTGTCTGGGTGTATATAATATTGTACAATGTAGTGTAGTGTCTGGGTGTATATAATATTGTACAATGTATAGTGTCTGGGTGTGTGTAATATTGTACAATGTATAGTGTCTGAGTGTATGTAATATTGTACAATGTAGTGTAGTGGCTGAGTGTGTGTAATATTGTACAATGTAGTGTCTGGGTGTGTATGTAATTTTGTACAATGTATAGTGTCTGAGTGTGTGTGATATTGTACAATGCATAGTGTGTGAGTGTATATAATATTGTACAATGTAGTGTCTGGGTGTGTATGTGATATTGTACAATGTATAGTGTCTGAGTGTGTGTAATATTGTACAATGTATAGTGTCTGAGTGTGTGGAATATTGTACAATGTAGTGTAGTGTCTGGGTGTATATGTAATGTTGTACATTGCATAGTGTGTGAGTGTATATAATATTGTACAATGTAGTGTAATGGCTAAATGTATGTGATATTGTACAATGTAGTGTAGTATCTTGTTGTATGTAATATTGTACAATGTATAGTGTCTGAGTGTGTGTAATATTGTACAATGTATAGTGTCTGAGTGTATGTAATATTGTACAATGTAGTGTAGTGTCTGGGTGTATATGTAATGTTGTACATTGCATAGTGTGTGAGTGTATATAATATTGTACAATGTAGTGTAATGGCTAAATGTATGTGATATTGTACAATGTAGTGTAGTATCTTGTTGTATGTAATATTGTACAATGTAGTGTAGTATCTTGTTGTATGTAATATTGTACAATGTAGTATGGTGTCTGATTGTATGTTATATTGTACAATGTAGTGTAGTATCTGATTGCATGTAATATTGTACAATGTAGTATGGTGTCTGGTTGTATGTAATATTGTACAATGTAGTATGGTGTGTGAGTGTATATAATATTGTACAATGTAGTGTATGGTGTCTGATTGCATGTAATAACTGTATTCATCCAAACACATTGCCTGTATATCATCCGAAATGATATACAATGTACAGTATAACACAATTCTAATACAAGGATGTACAAGCTACCACAACTAGGGGGGGGGGGGTCGTATTCAGTCTAGCATAGAATAATTGTATTGCTGCAAATCTGTACACATCAGTAATCTATAAATGGAATCGTATACAACACAATATCCAGCAGCTGGTTGTATATCATTGTGTTGTGCATTTGTAATATTGTATTTTGCAGTTTGAAAATGTTGAAAATAATTTTGTTTGCACAGATTTGTGGCCATGTTTTGTCGTTCTAATACACGTGGTCTGTACACTGCAGTATTGTAGAACTGCAATAGTAATGACACAACTCAGATACACAGCAGCCTGGTGTGTCTATTGACGTACACAAGTGTGTGTGTGTGTGTGTGTGTGTGTGTGTGTTGGGGACACTCCTCCATATGTGTCATCATATCTGTCCTTATACAAGTGTCCTCTACACACTGCAGCCCTGTGACCCTGCACCCATCATCAATAAGATTTCGGAAAATAGTGACCTTGTATCAATTACAACAACATTACACAATGCAGGGGTGTGTAAATACCAACACAAAACTGTATCAAATATAAAAGAGTTCTTATCAGGACTTTGTTCCCCTGATATATGAACACTGCAGTCCTTGCACACCGCATTGCACAATGCAGATCAACACTGCACTTCTTTGTGTCATGGCATTATACTGCAATGTGTAATAACACACCATTGTACACAGCTTAAACATCGCATTTCATCGTAATCAATTGTAGAAGGGAACAAAAAAACATAATAAAAATTGTAACAAAAAATAGAAAATTTCTTTGTGATGTGTGTAAAAAGCAAAACGATGCACAATAAACAACTGGAGAAATACAACTAGTTCGTCTGTGCACTAACACGATGTCATATAAAGATTGCAATGGGGGTGTGAAGTGTGTGTAGCAACATATTACTAACGAGTGTGTAATGATTGTGTACAGAAATATATGACCGATGATTTTATGTAGCAATACAATCCTAATGATTGTGTGATTATATGTAGCAATATATGTCCAATGTGTGTAACAATACGATACGAATTATTGTGTGTAGCAATGTATGACCAACGGTTGTGTGATTGTGTAGCAATGTATTACTTGTGATTGTGTGTAGCAATATATGACCATTGACCAATGATTGTGCAATTGTGTGTAGCAATATAATACTAATAAGTGTGTGACTGTGTAGCAATATAATACTAATAAGTGTGTCACTGTGTAGCAATATATTACTTGTAATTGTGTGCAGAAATATATGACCAAAGGCTGTGTGTAGCACTATCGCTATTACTGATAATTGTGTGACTGTGTGTACATCTGTATATCACTGATGATTGTGTAAGTGTGGGCATATCAATTGCCTGTGATCGTGTGACTCTGTGTATATCACTAGTGTGTTAATGATTATGTGACTGTTTGTAATTATTAATATATTATTAATGATTGTGTGGTTGTGTGTGTATATGGATTTATTACTAATGATTGTGTGATTTTGTGTATATCTATATAATACGAATGATTATGTGTGTGTATCAATATATTACTAATGATTGTGTGTGTGTGTGTGTGTGTGTGTGTGTGTGAATATGTTACTAATGATTGTGTGTGTGTGTGTGTGTGTGTGTGTGTCAATATATTACTAATGATTGTGTGTGTGAATATGTTACTAATGATTGTGTGTGTGTGTGTGTGTGTGTGTGTGTGTGTGTGTGTATCAATATATTACTAATGATTGTGTGTATGTGTGTATCGATTTATTACTGGTGATTTTGTGTATATCTATATAATACTAATGATTGTGTGTATCAATATAGTGCTAATGATTGTGTGTGTATGTCAATATATTACTAATGATTGTGTGTGTGTGTGTGTGTGTCGATTTTATTACTGGTGATTTTGTGTATATCTATCCAATACTATATAATGATTGTGTGTATCAATATATTACTAATGATTGTGTGTCAATATATTACCAATGATTGTGTGGCTGTGTGTGTATATCAGTTCATTACAAAGGATTGTGTGACTGTGTGTCTATCAGTTTATTACAAATGATTGTGTGACTGTGTGTATATCAGTTTAAAACAAATTATTGTGTGACTGTGTGTCTATCAGTTTATTACAAATTATTGTGTGACTGTGTATAGTGCAATTAATGAAAAACACAATGGTCGTCTTTTTTAAATCACAAAAATAATAACTACAATTGGAATGTAGGGTATGGTTTAAAAGAAAAAAAAGAAAAAAAATGAAATTGATAAAATTCAGATCGCTGGTTATAGCACAAATGTTACACACAAACTGCAGTGGAAAAAAACAGACACAATAATAATTGTATAGATTTTATCAGCGACTCGCAGACTGTTATAACCATGAGATCCATGCACATTGCATGCTTTGAACAATCGGAAAGGTTGATGAAATGTGTGGGGATGTGATGGAGTTCTCTTGCCTTGTACACACAGCAATGCCTGTCTGCACACACACACACACACACACAAACACACACACATTACCTCCGCCATTTTTAAAAGCCAAGTAAGGGAACCGCCAGACATTGCCCAGACCCACCGCATAGCCCACCATAGACAGGATAAAATCCAGTTTATTGGACCAGTTTCCTCTGGCTTTATTCTCATCTCCATCATCTTCCTAGAGGGCAGAAATCAGATGTCAGGATTACAACACAACTCTGGGTGACAACTTGTAGTGAGTGACAACTGTCGTGTATTATCTATACTGATCAATGAGTGAGTGACAGATGTGATCAATAATATTCAGACCTATGAGTGGCAATTGTCATGTATTATAACCTGGCCTGTGAGTGGGGTACAGCTAGTGTGTATTATTTCTAAGTCACTCCATAGTTATTGTATTTATTGTTTGCGTTATATACATAACTGTGAGTGAGTGGCAGTTGTCCTGGAATAAATCCTGACCTATGAGTGAGTGACAACTCTATGGTTTTAGATCCTGACCATGTGAGTGAGGGAGAGCTACCATGTATTCTGAGTGACAGTTATCATGTAGTATATCCATATCTATGAGTGAGTGATCATGTATGTATTATATTCATTTCTATGAGTGACAGTTATCATGTTATATATCAATATCTAGTATCTAGAGTGAGTGACAGCTTTCATGAATTACATCCATATCTCCCAGTATCAACTGAGTTGGACCCTGTCGATGTAAACAAATATATAGATATATAGTTCTATAGATATATCTATATATATATATCTATATATATATATATATATATATATATACATATATATATCTATATATATATATATATATATAGATAGATAGATAGATAGATAGATAGATAGATAGATAGATAGATAGATAGATAGATATATCTATATCTATATATATCTATATATCTATATATATATATATCTATCTATCTATCTATCTATCTATATATATATATATATATATATATATATATATATATATATATATATGTAGATATATATTTATAATGTATATATATATATATATATATATATATATATATATATATATATATATATATATATATATATATATATCTATATCTATCTATCTATCTCTATATCTATCTATATCTATATATATACATACATAAAAATAAAAATAGTTGGACCCTGTCGATGTAAAAAAATATATAGATATAATAGATATATATTTATATCTATCTATATATATATATATATATATATATATATATATATATATATATATATATATATAGATAGATAGATATAGATAGATATAAATATATATCTATTATATCTATATATATATATATATATATATATATATATATATATATATATATATATACATAAAAATAAAAATAAATATTATATATGTAGCTATATATAGAGATATCTATATAGATAGATATATCTATAGAAATAAATAGCTATATCTATAGATATAGCTATATAATATATATATATATATATATATATATATATATATATATATATATATATATATATATATATATATATAGCTATAGATATGTATATATTTATAGATATCTATCTATATAGATATCTATCTCTCTCTCTCTCTCTCTCTCTCTCTTTCTTTCTCTCTCTCTCTCTCTCTCTCTCTCTATATATATATATATAGAGAGAGAGAAAGAGAGAGAGAGATAGATATCTATAGATATATACATATCTATAGCTATAGATATATATATCTATAGCTATATCTATAGATATAGCTATTTATATCTATAGATATATCTATCTATACAGATAGATAGATTTATCTATATAGATAGATACATCGATCTATATAGATATCTCTATCTATAGCTACATATATAATATTTATTTTTATTCTAGATAGATAGATAAAAAGATACCAGTTGGGAATAATGTCTGTGTACATTGGATTTCACACTTCCCAAGGCTGGCCATAAATTATACAATTTTATTTTAGATTTACCAAAACCGTATAATATGAGGTCAAACCTAAAGGCTTTCTACTTGTATGCAATCGGGCAGGCTCTTGCACTTCACAGATGAAGGTAGATCTAAAGGAAATTGAATAAGGAAATAGTATAATGTATGGCCAGCCTGAGACCAGGTAAGTGACACTGCAGGTAAGTGGTTGTAAATGAAGGAAATTGAATAAGAGAATTATATAATGTATGGCCAGCCTAAGACCAGGTAAGTGACACTGCAGGTAAGTGGCTGTAAATGGAAGAAATGAAGGCAAATCTAAACCTTTTAGATCCACTAATAGCATCCAACTCCTCCACTTGTATAACTTCCAATGATAAAATAATGACTTGGAATATTATTCTGGGAAACCCTTCAATTGGTACATTTGGTCCTTCCAGACTTTTGATATCTGAGGACAATTAACATATGAAAAGCCTCAGGAACTTACCTCTGTCAGGCTGCCAGGCAGAACAGACGTGTTGCCATCTGTGCCCAGCACCACCGTGCTCTGGCTCAGGGGCACCCATCCTCCCTTGGCATTGTTCTGCTCCAGGGTGGTCATCCCGAAGGCCTGTTGGCTGTCCCCCTCTGCACTTTGGAGGGGCACAATCCTGCATGGCACCGAGTTGCTCTGCCCGTTGAGGTCAGCCATGACCTGGTTCTTCAGTGGAAAGTTCTCGGCGGAGTCCTTCCTCAGGGAGAAGGTGCCAGCATGGCTTGGGGTGCTGTTGACCTTGCAGGAACCCCCAGTTCTGGAGCGCTCCAGGGCGCAGGGTCTCGCTTCTTCTGCTGCAAAGCCCTTGCCATCGTTGGAGGCTGATTGGGACAACCTGGCCAGCTTGGAGGAGGCTTGCAGAGGGAGGTCATTGTCAGGACTTTGCCTGGTGCCTTCAATAAGTCCCGGGCCAGCACCTTCTGGGCTGTTCACTGTCTTCTGCCCCAGCACGTCCATTGGGTTCACGAAGTCCTGTAAAAGAGCAATGAGGTTCTATCACACAAGCCTAGATTTCTGTCCCCTGGAACTTGCCCAATGCCATTGGTTTAGCCCCGTCTGTAATGCCAGCACAGCATTTAATGGCTTGTGGGAAGCAGCAGAGCATTGACTAAGCTTTGTACCCAATGCTATAGGAACATTTAATTATGTTCTAGTCTAAGAGTGTTTGTATGGAACACACAGGCCATGGGGGTGTACAGAAGAGACAAGCCTGGGGATAGAGCATGCAGAATGGTGGGGGGGGGGGGGTGCGGGACACCCCCCCAGCCTTGTTGGGTTTCATATCACGGCTGGAACAGGCTCCCTGCTCCTCTCACTATTGTACAAAGATTCTTTAATTTTCCGCCCCATTTGCTCTGTGTCACTCTGCTGCAGCACACAGCCCTGCCTGATTCTATAGACAGGCTGCAGATCCAGAGGGGAGAGACTGCAAAACCAACCCCCCCCCCCACCTTCCTTCCCCTGGGTGAGGGGCATCAGGTAATCAGGACAGGTAGGTAATTACCTTTACAGGAAGCCAGGGATCAGCTGTTTACACTTATTATATATATATGGCCTATAGATATAAAGGTTATATGGTAGATACTAGGTCTGATATCAAGAGAGCGAGAGAGAGAGAGAGCGAGGGGGGTATGGAAAGAGAGAGGCAGAAGGATAAGGATAGAGAATGAGAGACAGATATGAGAGAGAGAAGGAGCGAGGCAGAGAATTAGAGACTGCGAAAGGAAAAGAGAGGAGGGATACAGAGAGAGAATGAGAGACAGAGAGAAGGAGAGAGACAGAGAGACAGAGGAGGGAGAATGAGAGACAGTGGATTAGAGGCAGATAGAGGAGGAGAAAGGAGAAATAAAGAGAAATAATGAGAGAGACAGAGAGAGAAGGAGAGAGAGGGGGGGCAGAGAGACAGACGAGAGAGAATAAGAGACAGTGGATTAGAGGTAGAGAGACAGGGGGGGGAATAAGAGACAGTGGAAAAAGACGGAGAGATACAGAGAAAGAATGAGAGAGACAGAGAGAGAATGAGAGAATGAGAGAGAGAGAGAGAGAGAGAGAGAGAGAGAGAGAGAGGGGGGGGGCAGAGAGACAGACGAGAGAGAATAAGAGACAGTGGATTAGAGGTAGAGAGACAGGGGGGGAGAATAAGAGACAGTGGAAAAAGACGGAGAGATACAGAGAAAGAATGAGAGAGAGAATGAGAGAATGAGAGAGAGAGAGAGAGAGAGAGAGAGAGAGAGAGGGAGAGAAGGGGGGGGGGGAGAGAGAAAAGGAGTGAGAGTGAGAGAAAGGAATAGGGAAAGAGAAGGAGATGCAGAGAAAGAATGAGAGAGACAAAGCGAGAAGGAGAGAGAGAGAGAGAGAGAGGCAAAGTGACAAAAAAGTGTGTAATGAAGGTAGAGAAAACAGAGATAGAAAGAGACTAGACCAAAAGAGAGAGCCTGGAAAGAGAGTCTGTATAAGAGATGTGGGGTGAGAAAGATAGTGAGTGAGATAGAATAGTAAGAGAAAGAAAGGGAAAGGGGGAGATTGTGTGCATGAGAAGTAGAGAAAACAGGCAGAAAGAGACATAGGAAGAAAGAGAGAGAGAGAGAGAGAGAGAAGAGAGAGAGAGAGAATACACTGGACAGAGATAGGCAGACAATCTCAAAATATTTTACATATAGAAACTTAATTCAAAATGTTGCTAAATAGTTCCATTGTTTTCTATGTTCTGTCAGCAATCTACACAATTATTTGCTAGAAACAGATAAAATAATATTTTTGTAGTTTAAAATAAATAAAGGACAGACAGACATGACATTGGGTCACACAGTCCTTTCAGCAAGCTTAGTTTAAAAATAAAAATAAAAAAATGGTTCAGCACCATGGACAGTCCCCTGAGTACAGGCAGATATTGGGGTCCGGTTCAGTAGTGGGGACAGTCCCCTGAGTACAGGCAGATATTGGGGTCGGGTTCAGTAGTGGGGACAGTCTCCTGAGTACAGGCAGATATTGGGGTCGGGTTCAGTAGTGGGGACAGTCTCCTGAGTACAGGCAGATATTGGGGTCCGGTTCAGTAGTGGGGACAGTCCCCTGAGTACAGGCAGATATTGGGGTCGGGTTCAGCACTGGGGACAGTCCCCTGAGTACAGGCAGATATTGGGGTCGGGTTCAGTACCATGGACAGTCCCATGAGTACAGGCAGATATTGGGGTCGGGTTCAGCACTGGGGACAGTGCCCTGAGTACAGGCAGATATTGGGGTCGGGTTCAGTAGTGGGGACAGTCCCCTGAGTACATGCAGATATTGGGGTCGGGTTCAGTACCATCGACAGTCCCCTGAGTACAGGCAGATATTGGGGTCGGGTTCAGTAGTGGGGACAGTCCCATGAGTACAGGCAGATATTGGGGTCCGGTTCAGTAGTGGGGACAGTCCCCTGAGTACAGGCAGATATTGGGGTCCAGTTCAGTATGGGACAGTCCCATGAGTACAGGCAGATATTGGGGTCCGGTTTAGTACTGGGGACCGTCCCATGAGTACAGGCAGATATTGGGGCCCGGTCCAGCACCATGGACAGTCCTCTGAGTACAGCCAGATATTGGGGTCGGGTTCAGCACTGGGGACAGTCTCCTGATATTGGGGTCGGGTTCAGTACCATGGACAGTCCCCTGAGTACAGGCAGATATTGGGGTCCGGTCCAGCACAATGGACAGTCCCCTGAGTACAGGCAGATATTGGGGTCCGGTCCAGCACCATGGACAGTCCCCTGAGTACAGGCAGATATTGGGGTCCGGTCCAGCACCATGGACAGTCCCCTGAGTACAGGCAGATATTGGGGTCCGGTCCAGCACCATGGACAGTCCCCTGAGTACAGGCAGATATTGGGGTCAGGTTCAGTAGTGGGGACAGTCCCCTGAGTACAGGCAGATATTGGGGTCGGGTTCAGTACCATGGACAGTCCCCTGAGTACAGGCAGATATTGGGGTCGGGTTCAGTACTGGGGACAGTCCCCTGAGTACAGGCAGATATTGGGGTCGGGTTCAGTAGTGGGGACAGTCCCATGAGTACAGGCTGATATTGGGGTCATGTTCAACACAATGGACAGTCCCCTGAGTACAGGCAGATATTGGGGTCGGGTTCAGTAGTGGGGACAGTCTCCTGAGTACAGGCAGATATTGGGGTCCGGTTCAGTACTGGGGACAGTCCCCTGAGTACAGGCAGATATTGGGGTCGGGTTCAGTAGTGGGGACAGTCCCATGAGTACAGGCAGATATTGGGGTCGGGTTCAGTAGTGGGGACAGTCCCCTGAGTATAGGCAGATATTGGGGTCGGGTTCAGTACCATGGACAGTCCCATGAGTACAGGCAGATATTGGGGTCCGGTTCAGTACCATGGACAGTCCCCTGAGTACAGGCAGATATTGGGGTCGGGTTCAGTAGTGGGGACAGTCCCCTGAGTACAGGCAGATATTGGGGTCGGGTTCAGTAGTGGAGACAGTCCCCTGAGTACAGGCAGATATTGGGGTCGGGTTCAGTACCATGGACAGTCCCCTGAGTACAGGCAGATATTGGGGTCGGGTTCAGTAGTGGAGACAGTCCCCTGAGTACAGGCAGATATTGGGGTCGGGTTCAGTACCATGGACAGTCCCCTGAGTACAGGCAGATATTGGGGTCGGGTTCAGTACTGGGGACAGTCCCCTGAGTACATGCAGATATTGGGGTCGGGTTCAGTAGTGGGGACAGTCCCCTGAGTACAGGCAGATATTGGGGTCGGGTTCAGCACTGGGGACAGTCCCCTGAGTACAGGCAGATATTGGGGTCAGGTTCAGCACAATGGGGTAGTTATAGAATTAGGTGACCCCCCCCAGATCACAGGTCCCCTCACTCACCTCTCTCCAGGTGTGCATCCACAGCAGATAAATCCACACGGCCGACTGGGAAAGAATGAATAGACTGCTGAGAGCAGGATAGGCTTCTATAGCTTGCTGGAATAGAGTCGGCTTTGCGTCAGTACAGAACAAGGTGCCCTTCCTGTGACATTTTCTTGATAATAAGAGTTTGATAAATCATTACTTTTGCATTCACTTCTTAAAGGGACCGCATCCTCCCATATCCCAGCGAGCTGTCAGTCATCCGGGAGATGTCGTAGTTAATGTGACTCATAGGAGGGTGGGGGGGATCAGTAATTAGAGGGGGCACGCCGGGACCACGTCCTTCTGCATTAAATACTCAGCCAGCAATGAGTCCCTGTCAGCTCCAGCATGTTCTTTATTCACTTTGCATTCGCATGCCATGTGTGTCCTGCTGGGACTCTGCAGGGACTGGACTGCCAGGCTCAGTGCCACATCGCCCGCTTCCCAGGGATGAGATACCTACTAAGGGTTAAATGCCGAATATTCGGAGCTTCTCTGTGCTGAGAAATTCTCTAATTAGCTAATTAAAAGGATTTACTATTCACTTTACTATTCACTCATTTATACTGGGATGTGCCAGCAAGGTCTTTATAGTTCACAGAAGTGTCTTATCACATAATAGAGAGCTCAGGGCTGTATAAGAAGAGATTGGCATGTCTATAGACAGAACGATAGATAGATAGATAGATAGATAGATAGATAGATAGATAGATAGATAGATAGATAGATAGATAGATAGATAGATAGATAGATAGAGATAACGTGAATAAATAATAGATACATACATATATACATATATATATATATATATAAATGTAATAAATAGATGGATACATATATGGATAGATAGATAGACAGATAGCTATATGCACACTGTATATGCAGTAAAACATACATACAACAATACATTAATAGATAGATAGATAGATAGATAGATAGATAGATAGATAGATAGATAGATAGATAGATAGATAGATAGATAGATAGAGGTAATGAATAGTTAATAAATGGATGTATATATACATATATAGATAGACAGAAAGCTACTGTAGATACATACATTAAAACATGCCTACACACAATAATACATCTACACATTGGTAGATATATAGATATATTGTAATACTTAGATAGATTGATAGATATAGATAAAGCTAGATCTATGTATATACAGATAGACAGATAGCAATATACATACTGTACATACATACATTAAAACATAGATACACACAATAACACAGAGATAGATAGATAGATACATAGATAGATAGATAGATAGATAGATAGATAGATAGATAGATAGATAGATAGATAGATAGATAGATAGAAAGATAAACAGACCTAACGTTAATAAATAGATATATACATACATGCATACATATATAAAGTTAATAAATAGATGGATAGATAGATAGATAGATAGATAGATAGATAGATAGATAGATAGATAGATATTGTACATACATACATTAAAACATACATACACACAATAATACATACATTGATAGAACATATATATATATAGATAGATAGATAGGTAGATACATAGATAGATACATACATAGATACATAGATAGATGGATATATATAGTAGGTATATTGCTATCTGTCTATATATATATAGACAGATAGCAATATACATACTGTACATACATACATTCAAACATAGATACACACAAAAATACACAAGATAGATAGATAGATAGATAGATAGATAGATAGATAGATAGATAGATAGATAAACAAACCTAAGGTTGATAAATAGATACATACATACATACCTGCATACATATATAAAGTTAATAAATAGATAGATGGATAGATAGATAGATAGATAGATAGATAGATAGATAGATAGATAGATATTGTACATACATACATTAAAACATACATACACACAATAATACATACATTGATAGAACATAGATGCATATATATATATATATATATATATATATATATATAGAGAGAGAGAGAGAGAGAGAGAGAGAGAGAGAGAGAGAGAGAGAGAGAGAGAGATAGATAGATAGATAGATAGATAGATAGATAGATAGATAGATAGATAGGGAGATACATAGATAGATGCAGATAGATACATACATACATACATACATACATAGATACATAGATAGATGGATATATATATAGTATGTATATTGCTATCTGTATATATATATATATATATATATATATATATATATATATACAGATAGCAATATACATACTGTACATACATACATTAAAACATAGATACACACAAAAATACACAAGATAGATAGATAGATAGATAGATAGATAGATAGATAGATAGATAGATAGATAGATATCCATATAAAAATAAATACATATATAAGTTCAATACAATTATATACAATATATATATGTTGATGAATACAAAATAAATCTCTATTGGGGGTATGAAGGTCATGTAATATTTGGGGAGCTCTCCGTCGTGCTGAAGTAAGAGGAAATGTCCATTTTTCTTTATATTATCTATATATATACAATTTACTTTTTTTTTATAATACCTGTACGGCCCATTTAGATTTTTTTTTTAAACTGTTTCAGATTATTTATGTTCTCAACATTTTTTTCCACCACCTTTTTCTGGTTTTAGTTGCTCATTTTAGGACCAGACAATTGTAATCTTCTATGTTTATGCTTGTTGATGGATTGTTTCCTTCCCAGCACAGCGTTAAAAAGATATAAAATGTATCAATTTCGTGTCTTTCTTTTGTAAGAAAATCTTATTCTTGAATGAGAAGTAGAAGGAAATTCACCATGAGGAGTCCTGAGATCCCAGGAACTGACAAGTGTAAAGAAGAGCAGATTTATCCGACTTTATAATGTGGAACTCAGACGGATATATCCGATCAAAGTCATTTTACAAATGATAGGATTTATTTTCCCAGATGTGTCATTTTCTGATATTACCAATAATATACAGATGTACCTACATGATTTTTTAACTAATTAAAAAATATGGATATTTTAGATATGAATTCATATATATAGATATTTATATCTATCTATCTATCTATCTATCTATCTATCTATCTATCTATCTATCTATCTATCTGTCTGTCTGTCTGTCTGTCTGTCTATCTATCTATCTATCTATCTATCTATCTATCTATATCTATATATCTATATCTATCTATATCTATCTATATCTATCTATATGTATATATATATATATATATATATATATATATATATATATATATATATATATATATATATATATATATATATATATATATATATATATATATATATATATATATATCAGTGTGTGTGTGTGTGTCAGCATTGAAGTGGTTAACACTTTTCCTATTTATTAGAACGCTGACTCATTAGATTCAGGATTTGCGTCACTTGCTGTCCCAGCAAAACGACTCAATATTTATTTTTCTCTTTAAAGTGACATTAATAAGAGGCTACACTACCAACTGCAGTTACTATAAAAAGTGACGTCACAGATATTTAACCCCCTGACTGCCCGGCAGCTCACAGCCTCATGTGCTGGCACTGGTTATTATCAGTATACATGGCTCTCTGTGGGTGATTGAAATCCTGTACCCAATGCTGGGGGGGCAAGTACATGGAAAGTGTCTGATCCAGTCACTGTAGGCTGTGATTGTATAGAACATTGTATATATAATATATATATATAGAAGGTGCAGTAGGAGCTTCTAAGGAGTGAGAGGGAGGGTAAAAGAGGGAAAAAAATAGAATAAAGAGAGTGATGGAAAAAAAAGAGAGAAAGAAAAAGAAGAGAAAAAAGAGATAGAGAGAGAAAACATGGGGAGAAAAAAAAGAGAGAGGTGTGGGAATGTGTGAGAGACTGACACAGAAGAGTGCAGGGTTGCCAACCTCCTGCAGCATTTTTTACTGACAAAACATGGAAAATTTACTGGTCGAGCACATTTTTTACCCACAACCATGAGAAATGACAGAACTCCTATTGAAAACGAACACAGTGAATATTTGAACAGTATAAACATGATATGGAAACACTGACAATACCTATAACAAAGTCAAGTCACCTGATTTACACATAAAAAGTCAACACAGCATGAAATTACCAGCCCCTGATATTTACTGGCAGTTGTAAAAAAAAAAATCACAGGTTTTTACTAACTGTCAGTAAATCTACTGGCTGGTAACCCTGGAAGAGAGGGAGAAGGTCAAAGAGAGAGGGAAAGAGATGGGAAGAGAAAGAACGAAAGAGGGGGAGAGAAAGAAAGAAAGAAAGAAAGAAAGAAAGAAAGAAGAGACTGACATAGAACAGAGGGAGAAGGTCAAAGAGAGAGGGGGGGGGGGGGGAGATAGCAAGAGAAAAAAAGAAATAAAGGGACAAAGAAAGAGAGAATGAAAGGAAGAAGAAGAGAAAGAAAGAACAGATAGAGATAAATAAAGAGACAGACAGAGCAGAGGGAGAAGGTCAAACAGATAGAAGGGGGGAGAGAAAAAAAAGGAAGAAAGAAAAAAAGAAAAAAAGAAAGAGGGAAAGAAAGAATAGATAGATATAAATAAAGAGACTGACAATAGAGGGAGAATGTCAAAGAGTGAGAGAGAAGGAAAGAGATGGGAAGAGAAAAAAATAAAGAAAGGGATAAAAAAGAAAGAAATAGAAAGAAAGAAAGAAAGAAAGAAAGAAAGAAAGAAAGAAAGAAAGAAAGAAAGAAAGAAAGAAAGAAAGAAAGAAAGAAAGAAAGAAAGAAAGAGGGAAATAAAGAACAGATAGAGATAAACAAAGAGACTGACATAGAACAGAGGTCAAAGAGGTCAAAGAGACAGAGGGCGGGGAGATGGGAAGAGAAAGAAAGAAAGAAAGAAAGAAAGAAAGAAAGAAAGAAAGAAAGAAAGAAAGAAAGAAAGAAAGAAAGAAAGAAAGAAAGAAAGAAAGAAAGAAAACAAGAAAGAAAGAACAGAGGGAGAAGGTCAAAGAGAGAGGGGGGAAAGAGTTGTGAAGAGAAAAAAGGAAAGAAAGGGAGAAAGAAAAAAAAGAATGAAAGAAAGAAAGAGAAAGAAAGAACAGATACAGATACATAAAGAGAGAGACATAGAGCATTGGGAGAAGGTCAAACAAATAGAAGGGGGAAGAGATGGGAAGAGAAAAAAAGAAAGAAAGAAAGAACAGATAGAGATAAACAAAGAGACTGACATAGAACAGAGGTCAAAAAGGTCAAAGAGACAGAGGGCATGGAGATGGGAAGAGAAAGAAAGAAAGAAAGAAAGAAAGAAAGAAAGAAAGAAAGAAAGAAAGAAAGAAAGAAAGAAAGAAAGAAAGAAAGAAAGAATAGAGATAAATATAGAGACTGTTATAGAACAGAGGGAGAAGGTCAAAGAGAGGGGGGAAGAGATGAAAAGAGAAGGAAAGGATGAAAGAAAGAAAGAAAAAAAGAAAGAATAGATAGATAGAGATAAATAAAGAGACTGACATAGAACAGAGGGAGAAGGTCAAAGAGAGGGGGGGGGGAGATGGGAAGAGAAAAAAGAAAGGAAGAAAGAAAGAAAGAAAGAAAGAAAGAAAGAAAGAAAGAAAGAAAGAAAGAAAGAAAGAAAGAAAGAAAGAAAGAAAGAAAAAAAGAAAGAGAAAGAAAGAAAGAAAGAAAGAAAGAAAGAAAGAAAGAAAGAAAGAATCAATAGAGATAAATAAAGAGACTGACATAGAACAGAGGGAGAAGGTCAAAGAGAGAAGGGGGGGGGGGGAGAGAAAAAAGAAAGGAGGAAAGAGGGAGAGGAAGAAAGAAATAATTCTATTCTATTTTCAGATTCTGACAATTGGAGGGTTTCGCTATTTGACTTTACAGCAATCCTATGAATTTGAAGGATAAGTAATAACTTCTGTTGCCTTTGGTATACAATTTATCACATCTGAATGTATAAAAACCTGAAAGGAGTACCAGTAGCCCATTGTATAATGCCAGGCATGCAGTAGTTTGGGCACTTTTAATGTCACCACAAACAGCTGGCCACTGACCCACAATCCCTGAAAGCCTGGTCTTGCCCCACCCTCTCTAAGCTGTATGCCAATTCCTGCATTAGACAGATTTGGCCCCGCCTCTCATGCCCACCAATGTAATCTATTGGTCCTTTATTGTAATGGCCTTATTTACCATTCGAGGTCTATTTGTTGGATCTACTGATTGTTTTGACATAAGGGGCCAGATTCACAAAGAGGCGCCTATCTTTAGGCGGGCGTAGCGTATCTCAGATACACTACGCCGCCGTAAGTTAGAGCGGCAGGTCCCGAATTCAGAAAGAACTTGCGCTCTAAGTTACGGCGGCGTAGTGTAAATGGGCCGGCGTAAGCCCGCCTAATTCAAATTAGTAAGGGGCGTGTTGTATGTAAATGATTCGTGACCCCGTGTAAATAACGCGAATCACGTCGAATTTTCAAAGTAAATTACGCCCGCTCAATGCTTAGTCGACGTGAACGTAACCTACGCCCAGCCCCATTCACGGACGACTTACACAAACGACGTAAAATACGACGCTGTTCGGACGTTTCCGAAGTCCATACCTAACATGACTTACCCCTGCTTCATGAGGGGTAACTTTACGCCGGTCAGACGCCTTACGTAAACGACGTATCTTGATCCGCCCGGCGCACGTACGTTCGTGAATCGGCGTGGAAATCGACGGAAGCGCCACCTAGCGACCAGCGTAAATATGCACCCCAAGATACGACGTAGTAGGAGACTTACGCCGCTCGTATCTTGGCCAAATCTAACAGTGGCTGGGTTTGATGGGCACAGTGGCCGAGTTTGATGGGCACAGTGGCCGGAATTGATGGGCACACTGGCCACATTTGATGGGGCACAGTAGTGGCAATTGATGGGCACACTGGCATAAATTGATGGGCACAGTGTCAGCAATTGAAGGGCACAGTGGCTGCGTTTGATGGGCACAGTGGTGACAATTTATGGGTACATTGGCTGCGTTTGATTGCACAGTGGCTGTGTTTGATGGCACAGTGGCTGCGTTTGATGGGCACAGTAGCCGCGTTTGATGGCACAGTGGCTGCACTTGATGGGCACAGTGGCTGCGTTTGATGGGCACAGTAGCCGTGTTTGATGGCACAGTGGCTGTGTTTGATGGGCACAGTGGCTGCGTTTGATGGGCACAGTGGCTGGGTTTGATGGGCACAGTGGCTGCGTTTGATGGGCACAGTAGCCGCATTTGATGGGCACAGTGGCTGCGTTTGATGGGCACAGTGGTCGCGTTTAATAGCACAGTGGCTGTGTTTTATGGGCACAGTGGCTGCGTTTGATGGGCACACTGGCTGGGTTTGATGGGTACAGTGGCCGCTTTTGATGGGCACAGTAGCCGCATTTGATGGCACAGTGGCTGCGTTTGATGAGCACAGTGGCTGCGTTTGATGAGCACAGTGGCTACGTTTGATGGGCACAGTGGACGCGTTTGATGGGCACAGTGGCTGCGTTTGATGGGCACAGTGGCCACGTTTCATGGGCACAGTGGCCGCGTTTGATGGGCACAGTGGCTGGGTTTGATGGGCACAGTGGCTGCGTTTGATGGGCACAGTAGCCGCATTTCATGGGCACAGTGGCTGCGTTTGATGGGCACAGTGGTCGCGTTTAATAGCACAGTGGCTGTGTTTTATGGGCACAGTGGCTGCGTTTGATGGGCACACTGGCTGGGTTTGATGGGTACAGTGGCCGCTTTTGATGGGCACAGTAGCCGCATTTGATGGCACAGTGGCTGCGTTTGATGGGCACAGTGGCTGCAATTGATGTGTTTTTTTTTCAGTTTGATGGTGCCCCCCCAAAAATTTTGAACACCAGCCACAACTGGTTTGAGGTCATGTCCCCGTGTTCTTGATTTTGGTTTCATATTGAAAAAAATGTTTTTAATGGAATCTGCTTTCCGGAATATTACGTGTTCTTCTACAAAACAAGGAAACCAGCAAACAACGCTCTTCTCCGCATTTTTTGGTTTTGGCTTCATTTTAAGTCTCAGCATTTCATTGGTGTTTATTGAGGGCCGGGCATGCGGGCATGTGGTGGGATAATCAGACTGTTTAGTGAATTCCCATTTACCAAAGACAATGAAGTGACAGAGTGTAAAATGAATGACCCCCAGAGACCGAGGCCGGCCATTATCTCCGGAACACAGGAGGACAACCAATAATAATAATGATGATGTTTTCAGAGATATTCATCTTGCAGAGAAGACGTTCCTTCTATGGAGGAAGGGAATTCTGTCCACGGCCATATGGAAAATAAATCCTATTTATTAAAAATCCAATAATTAAAGGACCAGAAAACCAAAATGAAAACCACTGATGGGGCCGAGAACAACTTCCAGAAGAATGTTGAAGGACCAGATCACCCGGCGTGGAAAGCTTAGTGAATGGAGGATCTATGTCCTGTATGGTCTCATCCATAGAACTGGTGGGAAGAGATACTGGAGGAACCCGCTGGAGGTGCTTCTATCATTGTGGACTATTTAAAACGTGCAACTTTGGTGTCAGTGGGAGGAATAGTGTCCCATCATTGGTGTCAGTGGGAGGAATAGTGTCCCATCATTGGTGTCAGTGGGAGGAATAGTGCCCCATCATTGGTGTCAGTGGGAGGAATAGTGTCCCATCATTGGTGTCAGTGGGGGGGAATAGTGCCCATTGTTAGTGTCAGTAAGAAGGACTAGTAATCTGTTGTTGGTGTCAGTGGGAGGAATAGTGCCCCATTGTTGGTGTCAATGAGAGGGATAGTGCCCTGTTGTTGGTGTTAATGTGAGGAATAGTGTCCCGTCATTGATATCAGTGGGGGGAATAGTGCCCCATCATTGGTGTCAGTGGGAGGAATAGTGCCCCATCATTGGTATCAGTGAGAGGAATAGTGCCCCATTGTGGGTTTCAGTAGGAGGAATAGTGCCCTATTGTTTGCGTCAGTAGGAAACATAGTGTCCCATCATTGGTGTCACTGGGAGGAATAGTGGCCCATCATTGGTATCAGTGGGAGGAATAGTGCCCATTGTTAGTGTCAGTAAGAAGGACTAGTGATCTGTTGTTGGTGTCAGTGGGAGGAATAGTGCCCCATCGTTGGTGTTAAAGAGAGGGATAGTGCCCTGTTGTTGGTGTCAATGGGAGGAATAATGCCCTGTTGTTGGTATAATAGTAATAGTGTCCCACCATTGGTGTCAGTGGGAGGAATAGTGTCCCATCATTGGTGTCAGTGGGAGGAATAGTGTCCCATCATTGGTGTCAGTGGGAGGAATAGTGTCCCATCATTGGTGTCAGTGGGAGGAATAGTGTCCCATCATTGGTGTCAGTGGGAGGAATAGTGTCCCATCATTGGTGTCAGTGGGAGGAATAGTGTCCCATCCTTGGTGTCAGTGGGAGGAATAGTGTCCCATCATTGGTGTCAGTGGGGGGAATAGTGTCCCATCATTGGTATCAGTGGGAGGAATAGTGTCCCATCATTGGTATCACTGGGAGGAATAGTGCCCCATCATTGGTATCACTGGGAGGAATAGTGTCCCATCATTGGTGTCAGTGGGAGGAATCGTGTCCCATCATTGGTGTCAGCGGGAGGAATAGTACACAGGGCGGTCTGGAAGCAGTTAAAGGGATTCCTGGGTGGATAGGAAGGAGTAAAAGTGTATCTATGTTTTTTGTGTTTTTTAGATTTAGAAGAAAAACCACCACCCAAAAAAAATCTGAGAGTTCAAAAATGTTTTACTGGTGTTAGGAGACATAAAATAAATAGCAACGCGTTTCGGGAGCTCAAAGCACCAGAGCTCAAGTATTGTGTGGAGTCAGGACTCAAAAATGTGGAGGGATTTAAAATTCTTAATTTCACTCACCAATGGTGTAAATTTTTTATCAAACATTTTAAAATTAAATGGCAGAAAAAACGTTATTTTTTCTGTAAATAATAACCACATAATAATCAAACAATGGAGGATAAAAGGACAAAAAGTAACAATATCCCTTTAATATGGCAACATTGTTGTAATATGGAGCCCATATTGTGGCGTCCCGTGATCGGCGTGGGAAAGGCGCCCCGCGGAGATGACCGTTTCCTTCCCAGGGCTCTTGTACTCCATAATATTTAGGCAGGGATGAGGTCCCGGGGGAGCCGCTGACTCCGCGCCGCCATAACCTCCTTCCCAACGACTGGCTGTAAATCTGCATCCATCACCGGCGCCGCCATTCACACCGAATTAACAAGCCACCGCAGTCTTAATTACTTTGTCAAAGATGAAAAATAGTAATTGATTCGCTCCTCGATCACATCGCCATCACTCTCTGCGCGGAGATAAGAAGCTTGGCGGGAGGAAGAGGGGCGAGGACCTGAACCCACGTCAAGGAAGAGACCTCTGTGTTCCATTGTTATAGACTTCAGGGCTTTTTATATAAAACTCTCATTTCTCATCTGACAAAATTTAAAGTGTATCAAAGCCCAAGAATAACAACGTAATATATTTCAGCTTACCAGTCCTCAGATGTGGTGGCTGCATAAGTTTTCTTTTTTTTTAGGCTTTTTTCTCTTTATTTTCACCTGGTGATCCTGCCACTAACACACGTTCTGTCCTAGGCTGACAACTAGTGATGAGCTGGCAGTTGTCATTCCTGGGCCAATCAGCTGTGGATGAGACATTCTCTGCCCCACAGCTGCACATACACAAAGGGGTGGGGATGCTTGTGACATAATTGACCTAATATGGCCACATGACCATATTACTTCAATGGCCTTGACCAGTGGCCATGTTAGTTCAATGACCTTGACCAGTGGCCATATTACTTCAATAGCCTGGAACAATGGTCATGTTAGTTCAATGGCCTCAACCAGCAGCCATATTGCTTTAATGGCATTGACCAATGGCTATATTAGTTCAATGGCATTGACCAGTGGCCTTATTACTTCAATGGCCTTGACCAGGGGCCATATTACTTAAATGGCCATATTAGTTCAGTGACCTTGACCAGTGGTCATATTACTTTAATGGCATTGACCAATGGCCATGTTAGTTCAATGGTATTAACCAGTGGCCATATTACTTAAATGACCTTGACTTGACCAATGGTCATATTACTTCAATGGCCTTGAACAATGGTCATATTAATTCAATGGTCTTCTTGACCAGTGGCCATATTACTTCAATGACCTTGACTTGACCAATGGTCATATTACTTCAATGGCCTTTAACACAGGCCATATTACTTCAATGGCCTTGACCAGTGGTCATATTACTTCAATGACCTTGAACAATGGTCATATTAATTCAATGGTCTTCTTGACCAGTGGCCATATTACTTCAATGACCTTGACTTGACCAATGGTCATATTACTTCAATGGCCTTGAACAATGGTCATATTAATTCAATGGTCTTCTTGACCAGTGGCCATATTACTTCAATGACCTTGACTTGACCAATGGTCATATTACTTCAATGGCCTTTAACAAAGGCCATATTACTTCAATGGCCTTGACCAGTGGTCATATTACTTCAATGACCTTGAACAATGGTCATATTAATTCAATGGCCTTGACCAGTGGTCATATTACTTCAATGGCCTTGAACAATGGTCATATTACTTCAATGGCCTTGACCAGTGGTCATATTACTTCAATGACCTTGACCAATGGCCATATTAGTTCAATGGCATTAACCAGTGGCCATATTACTTCAATGACCTTAAAGTGGAAGTAAACCCTTCAATTTGATAGTTACAAAAACAGTTAACTTTCCCGGCATGCCGGAAATGCTAGCTGTCACATTTGTTTGTTCTCTCAACCAAACTGCCAAACCATCCAATGGCTGGTTTCATAACAGGTCACATGTACAGCATCATGGCTGTTGCAGATTAAACAGAGGTCAAGATGGCCGCTTCCTTGACTGAAACCGATAGGAGGGTTTACTTCCACTTTAAACAATGGTCATATTGTTTTAATGGCCTTGACCAGTGGTCATATTACTTCAATGGCCTTGAACAATGGTCATGTTAATTCAATGGCCTTGACCAGTGGCCATATTACTTCAATGACCTTGACCAATGGTCATATTACTTCAATGACCTTTAACAAAGGCCATATTAGTTCAATGGGCTTGACCGGTGGCCATATTACTTCAATGGCCTTGACCAGTGGTCATATTACTTCAATGGCCTTGACCAGTGACCACATTACTTCAATGGCCTTGACCAGTGGCCATATTAGTTCAATGGCCTTGAAGAATGGCCATGTTAGTTCAATGCCCTTGACCAGTGGCCATATTACTTCAATGCCCTTGACCAGTGGTCAAATATATTTTTCACACTATCTTGTATGCTGTTTATTCTGCTTGGTAGTATTTAGCAAATAATGGGCTTTACTGCTCTTCTTGTCTTCTTGAAGGTCTACAGAGAGAACAGAAGAAGGAGAAAATCAGTGAAAACAAATATGCAATTTGGCTTTTGTTCATTTTTCTGGCAGGAGCTGTTCAGGAAGGGGGGTGATTGCACTGCCTGAGGGGTGCACTTTAAATCCTATAGAAATACAATCTTGGAAATATATAGCGATGCGACATGAGGTGTGAAAGTCACATCAAACGTTCGCTTTTCAAAGAAATGTTATAGAATAATACCTCGGGGTGGTACAACCCTACAGGTGGGGGTGGGGAGGGACTAAAGGAGTCAAGAAAATCCTCCAACCGAAACAGGGATTAGTACTGTAAAGTCGTCTTAGAACGCAACGTATTCCATCACATACCCCCCCCCCCCCCCAAAAAAAAAGAATTATTCCTCATCGCAGGATAGCGCAAATCATTTCTACACTTCAGCCCCGGAGGATTTGGCTGCCCAAAGACCGGGCCATTTTTTGCGATTCGGCACTGCGTCGCTTTACCTGACAATTGCGCGGTCGTGCAACGTGGCTCCCAAACAAAATTGGCGTCTTTTTTTTCCCCGCAAATAGAGCTGGTATTTGAGTGGTATTTGATCACCTCTGCGGTTTTTATTTTTTGCGCTATAAACACAAATTAAAAAGCAGACAATTTTGAAAAAAAAAAACAATATTTTTTTTAGTTTTTGCTACAATATCCTCCAAAAAACTTAAAATAAACACATTTCTTTCTTAGTTTAGGCCGTATTCTGCTAAATATTTTTTGTAAAAAAAAAACGCAATAAGCGTTTATTGATTGGTTTGCGCAAAAGTTATAGCGTCTACAAAATAGGGGATAGATTTATGGCATTTTTATTATTATTTTTTACTAGTAATGGCGGCGATCAGCGATATTTAGCGGGACTGCGACATTGCGGCGGACGGATCGGACACTTTTGACACTTTTTTGGGACTATTGACATTTATACAGTGTTCAGAGCTATAAAAATGCAGTGATTACTGTGTAAATGACACAGTGTCATTTACACAGTAATCAGTGCATTTTTATAGCTCTGATCGCTGTATAAATGTCACTAGTCCCAAAAAAGTATCAACACTTCCCTAGGGAACACTTAACCCCAGCGGCAGGGCAGGGGTTAACACTAGGGGGCGATCAAGGGGTTAAGTGTTCCCTAGGGAGGTGTTTCCAACTGTGGGGGGAGGGGACTGGCTGGGAGTAGAGAGAGATAGTAGTTTCTGATCACTAGGAACAGACGATCTCTCACTACTCCCCTGACAGAACTAGGATCTGTTTGTTTACACAGGCAGATCGCCATTCTGCCTCTCTGTGGAGCGATCGCAGGTGACTGGCGGATATTGCGGCCACGCGCAGCGGCTCCAGCACTGTGCGCGCATCCGCTGTATCTATTGATTTGGTGGCTTTGTCATTGTGGGGCTCTGTGATGGGGGAAAGTGCGATTGGGGGCTCTGTCATTTGGGGCTGTGTGATGGAGGACTGTGATCGGGGGGCTCTGTGGTGGACTGTGTGATGGGGGGGGGGTTGTGATGGGGACTGTGTGATTGGGGGCTCTGTGATGGAGAACTGGGAGATTGGGGGCTCTGTGATAGGGGGACTGCGTTATTGGAGGACTCTGTGAAGGGGGGACTGTGTGCTTGGGGGGGATCTGTCATTGGGGTGCTCTGTGATGGGCAGACTGTGTGATTGTTTGGCTTTGTGATCGGGGCCTGTGTGATTGGAGGGCTCTGTGATGAGGGGACTGTGTGATTGAAGGGCTCTGTGATGGGGGGGCTGTGTGATTAGGGGGCTCTCTTGTTGGGGGCTCTGTGATGGAGGACTGTGTGATTGAAGGACTCTGTGATGGGGGGCTGTGTGATTGGGGGCTCTCTTGTTGGGGGCTCTGTGATGGAGGACTGTGTGATTGGATAGCTCTGTGATTGTTGCTTCTGATGTGTTGGAGGCACTGTGTAATTTGATGGCTCTGTGATGGGGGGCTGTGTGATTGGGGGGCTATGTGATGGGGGACAGTGTGATTGGGGGGCTCTGTCATTTGGGGCTGTGTGATGGAGGATTGTGATTGGGGGGCTCTGTGGTGGACTGTGTGATAGGGGGGGATTGTGATGGGGGACTGTGTGATTGGGGGCTCTGTGATCGGGAACTGGGTGATTGGGGGCTCTGTGATAGGGGGACTGTGTGATTGGAGGACTCTGTGAGGGGGGGGGGGATCTGTCATTGGGGTGCTCTGTGATGGGCAGACTGTGTGATTGTTTGGCTTTGTGATGGGGGCCTGTGTGATTGGGGAGATCTGTGATGGGGGGACTGTGTGATTGAAGGACTCTGTGATGGGGGGCTGTGTGATTGGGGGGCTCTCTCATTGGGTGCTCTGTGATGGAGGACTGTGTGATTGGAGGACTCTGTGATTGTTGCTTCTGATGTGTTGGAGGCACTGTGTGATTGAAGGGCTCTGTAGTGGGGGCTGTGTGATTGGGGGGCACTGTGATGGGGGACTGTGTGATTGGGGGGCTCTGTGATGGGGGAGTGTGTGATTGGGGGGGCTCTGTGATGGGGGACTGTGTGATTGGGGAGCTCTGTCATGGGGGACTGTGTGATTGGGGGGGGCTCTGTCATTGGGGGGCTCAGTGATGGGGGACTGTGTGATTGGGGGACTCTGTCATGGGGGACTGTTTGATTGGGGGGCTCTGTCATTGGGGGGCTCTGTGATGGGGGAATGTGTGATTGGGGGGCACTGTGATGAGGGACTGTGTGATTGGGGGGTTCTGTGATGGGGGACTGTGTGATTGGGGGGCCCTCTCATGGGCGACTGTGTGATTGGGGGGCTCTGTGATGGGGGACTGGTTGATTTGGGGGGTCTGTCATTGGGGGGCTCTGTGATGGGGGTACTGGGTGATTGGGGGGGCTCTGTGATGAGGTACTGGGTGATTGGGGGGCTCTATCATGGGGGAATGTGTGATTGGAGGGCTCTGTGATGGGGGACTGTGTGATTGGGGGGCTCTGATGGGGGTACTGGTTGATTGGGGGGGTCTGTCATTGGGGGGCTCTGTGATGGGGTACTGGGTGATTGGGGGGGCTCTGTGATGAGGTACTGGGTGATTGGGGGGCTCTATCATGGGGGAATGTGTGATTGGAGGGCTCTGTGATTGTTGCTTCTGATGTGTTGGAGGCACTGTGTGGTGATGGAGCACTCTGATGTGATCGGGGTACTCTCATGAATAGGGGGGGGGGGGGGCTCTGACGTGATAGGGGAACCTCTGCGGTGAAGGATTTGGATATTAGATTCATTTCATCAAGGTGGTTGTGTGCATTTTTCCAGGCTCATGTTTCCCATTGATAAGTAACATTTACATTTAATAATCTTTTTTTATGTTTTTAAGACATTTTAAACTAGAGTGCCTCGAGATTTTGCATAAAAGGTGCCGCAACTTATCAAAGATTGAGAAACGTTTCTCTAATCCAAGAGTCAAAAGGAAAAAATCAAATAAAAAAACTAAATTACAGAAAAGATCATTTTGTTTTAATTAGCTATTTTTCAAGCAAAGTTCTCGTAAGTAGAGTTTAAAGTTGGTCCAAATTTGTCCAATATTCACCTTTTATCTGTATGAAAAGTGCGTATTTATACCTTGTTCTTAATAAAAAAAAATTACATGGAAAAAAAAATGTGGCAAATATTAATTTTCTGGTTAAATCAATTCCCACCCAATCCATTGTGTCCATCCCAGGTCAGGATCTGATCCGGTAATGATCAGGTAATCCCTCGGCTGGCTCGCCAATCATTCAGCCGCTATGAAATGAGACTGATCTTCCCTTGTTTCAGTTTTCATTCACAAGCCCGAATGCATCCAGACGAAATGTTGGGGTCAGTCCAGTCACAGCAGACAATCCGAATAATTCCGGTAATGGAGTTCAGGCGATGGATAGAGAAGCATCTGTGCCGCGTTCCGCTCGGCTGGCGAGACACTTATCTGTTTAACAGCTGATTAGTTCCCTAATGCCATTCTCTCCCCTAATAACCTGCCATGATGAGCCGGATTGCGAGATCTCATCCTTCTGCGTTCTTATTTCCACCGCGTCCTGCATGAGAATCGCACTAAAAACGTAGAACTCTATCCAGGTCCATCAGGATTTCTTCACACCGGCAGAAACACCTGAATTTAGTTTGCATCGTAGAAATTCACTCTGTGCAGGTGATTGGGGTACATTATTGTGCCTTTTTAACCTCTTCATGTCCAAAGTGAAACAAACCTTAACGCCCAAATTTTACAACTTAGACATGTGTGTTCTTTGTGCCCAAAGAAGGACCCGGAAGCAATAGAATCCATTATTGTTTTTTAATCTGTTTTTTAATCTAAACACACTGATAGTGACACTAAATGGTTCCAGCACTAACTGAACTATTTCCTCTTTCCTCTCCTTTCCTCTTTCCTTTCCATTCCTCTCCTTTCCTCTTTCCTTTCCTCTTTCCTCTCCTTTCCTCTTTCCTTTCCTCTCCTTTCCTCTTTCCTCTCCTTTCCTTTTTCCTTTCCTCTTTCCTCTCCTTTTCTTTCCTCTTTCCTTTCCTTTCCTCTTTTCTTTCCTTTCCTCTTTCCTTTACTTTCCTCTTCTTTCCATTTCTTTCCTCTTTCCTTCCCTTTCCGCTTTCCTTTAATCTTAGCTGCTTTGGGAACCACAACAATGACAGGGCCCAGGGCAGCTTCCCCCTTTGCCCTGCCTTAAAGACAGCCCTGAACCTCTGATGTGAAGCGGGCATCTGATGTGTTGGGGGAATCTATGATGTGAAGGGGGGCATCTAATGTGATGGGTGAACCTATGTTGTGAAGGGGCATCTGATGTGATGGGTGAACCTCTGATGTGATTAAGGAACCTCTAATGTGAAAGGGGCATCTGAGGTGATTGGGGAACCTCTGATGTGAAGGGGGCATCTGATGTGATGGGGAAACCTAGTCGGGGGGGGCATCTGATGTGATCGGGGGACCTATGATGTGAAGGGGGGCATCTGATGTGATCGGGGGACCTATGATGTGAAGGGAGGCATCTGATGTGATGGGGGAACCTATGATGTGAAGGGGGGCATCTGATGTGATGGGGACCTATGATGTGAAGGGGGCATCTAATGTGATGGGGAACCTATGATGTGAAGGGGGGCATCTAATGTGATGGGGAACCTATGATGTGAAGGGGGGCATCTAATGTGATGGGGAACCTATGATGTGAAGGGGGGCATCTAATGTGATGGGGCAACCTATGATGTGAAGGGGGCATCTGATGTGATGGGGAACCTATGATGTGAAGGGGGGCATCTAATGTGATGGGGCAACCTATAATGTGAAGGGGGGCATCTGATGTGATGGGGAACCTATGATGTGAAGGGGGGCATCTAATGTGATGGGGAACCTATGATGTGAAGGGGGGCATATGACGTGATGGATGGGCATCTGATGTTAAGGGGGGTGGGCTTCTGATAACGTTTATCTCATCAAGACAGTTGTGTGCCTTGTCCCAGGCTCATGTTTACCATTGATAATTAACACGGATATTTTTCTATCACTGTACACTGGGTTGCCTCTAGATTTTGGATACTTTTAAACTGCTGAAAAAAGATTGAGGAGCGCTGCTCTAATGCAGCCTCTAATGTAGCCTCTAATGCAGCCTCTAATGTAGCCTTAGCGATATTCTCATAACAATGTGGTAGCCGATTAAGAAACAGAATTCCACGCCAACACACGTTCACCCAGATTCATTTTCTTTGGTGTTGTATCCCATAAAGAAAGACCAACATGTTTTTGGAGGATCTAAGAGGCCCCTTCATCAGGATAAAGAAAAATAAATACATCCAATTAAAATTAATTAAAAATCTAAATAAATCAAGAATAAAAGAAGAAGAAGAAATCTGTTGGAGAAGGAGAATGAGAACAACGGGAGATCAGGTGATAATTAATTATTGGGAAATAGAAAGTACGAAAATGGAGAGAGATTGTAAAAATAATGTAATTAGTGAAACAGAAGTGATTAGCCGGAGGCTCGTTGGGAAATGGTAACTAAGTGACAATATAAGAGAATTGTTCAGCCGGAGACTCGCTGGGAGATAAAAACTACGTTTCCAAGGTGAAGTACTTAAAGTAAAAGACGGTTCAGTTTTTTTCAACCTTTTTAACCCAGAGGAACCCTTAACAATTCTCAGGTCTCAGGGAACCCTTTCTAATATCAATTGACAGGAGGTCTGGAACAAATTGCATTTTTATTGGTGGTCAGTGGAAAAATGGCCTCCTTACATTGGTGGTTGGTAGGAAGAATTCTCCCCTTACAGTGGTGGTCAGTGGTAACAATGCCCCTTTACATTGGTGGTTGGTTGAAAGCATGTCCTCCCTACAGTGGTGATGAGTTTACAAAAGTGCCCATTGGTGATCAGTGGGAAGAATGTTCCTTACATTGGTGATCAGTGAGAAGAATGTCCCTTACATTGGTGATCAGTGAGAAGAATGTCCCTTACATTGGTGATCAGTGAGAAGAATGTCCCTTACATTGGTGATCAGTGAGAAGAATGTTCCTTACATTGGTGATCAGTGGGAAGAATGTTCCTTACATTGGTGATCAGTGAGAAGAATGTTCCTTACATTGGTGATCAGTGAGAAGAATGTTCCTTACATTGGTGATCAGTGAGAAGAATGTCCCTTACATTGGTGATCAGTGGGAAGAATGTTCCTTACATTGGTGATCAGTGAGAAGAATGTTCCTTACATTGGTGATCAGTGAGAAGAATGTTCCTTACATTGGTGATCAGTGAGAAGAATGTTCCTTACATTGGTGATCAGTGGGAAGAATGTCCCTTACATTGGTGATCAGTGAGAAGAATGTTCCTTACATTGGTGATCAGTGGGAAGAATGTCCCTTACATTGGTGATCAGTGAGAAGAATGTTCCTTACATTGGTGATCAGTGGGAAGAATGTCCCTTACATTGGTGATCAGTGAGAAGAATGTTCCTTACATTGGTGATCAGTGGGAAGAATGTCCCTTACATTGGTGATCAGTGAGAAGAATGTTCCTTACATTGGTGATCAGTGGGAAGAATGTCCCTTACATTGCTGATCAGTGAGAAGAATGTTCCTTACATTGGTGATCAGTGGGAAGAATGTTCCTTACATTGGTGATCAGTGAGAAGAATGTTCCTTACATTTGTGATCAGTGGGAAGGAGGAGGAGGACACACCCAAGGAGCTCTCTGAGAGATCCAACCTTTTTTCAAGCCTGGGCCTTGCCTGCTAGCTTGGCCCAGGAATAATGCCTGATCCTGGGGGAGGCCCTGGGACGGATGCCCCTGATGATACGGGGCCTAGTGAGGAGGAGGAGGTGGTGCAGGATCTGACTGTGGGTCCAGGCCCTGGTGAGAATACGGATGTATTCAGACAAAAGGTAATTGATCGTTTTCGGGCGATCGGAAGAGCGGAGGAGAAACTTAAAAGTTTGAAAGCTGAACATAAAAACTTCAAAACTAAGTACTTCCAGGCCTGGAGTAAGAACCGTTCAGCCATGAAGCCTGAGCTACAAGAGATGGAGGAGAAAGTGAAGGTACAATCTTTACTATTGGAGAAGTTAAAAGATAAAAGTGGAGCTTTTTCAGAAAAATTTAAAAATGAGAGGAGATTTGCCAGCCAGACCTCTGTGGATCAGCGGCAGTCGCAAGTTACAGACAACCCGGGTCCATCTGCCTCTGCGCCTCTCCCCCCATGTCAGGCTGGGGAATCGCCAGCGGCAACCAGCCAAGGGGTTGAGGGTCAACATGGCACCTTACGTTTCATCCAGCAGATGGAGTCACCCCTAAGGGCAGACAGGTCTGCTGGTGAGGCATCAGAAGTCGCTGTGGAGTCGCAGAGGGGTCGCAGACCAGCACTGGTGGAGAAATCCCAGTGTACTGTGCAGCCGCTTTCCAACATGTCTGCCCCTCCAGCTGCAGTGAGTGGTGTCCCGGCTAAAGTGGACGGTGTCCCAGCTAAAGTGAGTGGTGTTTCTGCTGTGGAGAAATCCTCTGCAGACATGAAGGGAAAACCCCTGGCAGAGGTGTCACCAGCCCACCAGAGCAGTATGGATGGATCTACATCATGCGCCCTGCAAATGGATTCTGTTGTGACTGCTGGGATCTCTGGTTCTACAACCAAGATGGCTGCCAGCTCCAAAGAGCCAGTTTCAGCCTCACCTGGGCTGACTGATGCAGGTGGGGGAGGGGAGCAGCACAGTGCAGCAAGTGGAGTGGAAGCAGCGATGGAAGCCTCCTGCACTGGTTCACCTGGTACTGGATTACAACAACCTTCACCCTGCTCAGTTGACAATCCTGCCCTGATGGAGAAGAGTCTGCCTGGAGGTGAAGTATGTGTGGATACCGCTGTGAATGTGGACACGGCTGGAATTATTAATGTGCCAGGAAATAATGACCGTAATATTATTGATGAAGCAATGGATGTGGTGGGTGGTGGTGAAGGGGTTAACAATGACATTTTTCCTCCTGCTCAGCAGAGGAAAGACTCAGCTGTGCAATCATCTGCCAAACGCACAACTGGACCCTCTGCAGGGAGGTTTGTGAACAACGGCAGCTATGCAGCAGTTTTGGGGAATCGCACCAAGGAGGGTGGGGGGAATGGTGCAAATGTTGGTGGTCACAATTTGGGGGGGTTTAGTGGTGGGATGGTTGGTGGGTATAAGAGAAGAAATGTGGTCCAGTTGAAGTGGGAGGGGGAGGGGACCCCACCAGTAAGGGGGAGGGTGGCAGAGTTGATCCTGGAAATGGGGTTCAAAGTCGCTGACATTTTTGCTTTGATTTGTCCTGTTGGCAGTTGGGAATTTGATTTATCCTTTGTAAAACCTGAGGGTCTGGATTTATTTTGGGAACGTTTTAGGGGGCGCAGGGACCTTCCGCAGTGGAATGGTTGGATGCCAAAGGTGGTTTCCAGGCAGCCTCTAATAAAATCAGTGACGATCCTTGTGCGTAACGAATCCATCCCAGAGGCTGATTTGGTAGTATGGTTACGCCGATATGGTGAGGTCCTCGCTCCACTGCGGAAGGTCCTTGATCAGCATGGGATATGGACAGGGGCCTGGACAGTGTCACTAAAATTGGGGGTACAGGGAAATGTTGTTCAACATCTGCCCTGTTCAGCCTTTCTGGGGAGGGACAGGCTGACCATTTTTTACCAGGGTCAGCCTAAGGTGTGCAATAAATGTGGTGACAAGGGCCATTTTGCCTCCACCTGCACCCGCAAGAAATGCTCTTTGTGCCAGGAGCTCGGCCATTTGGCTAAAGACTGCACTGACATTCGGTGCAATTTGTGCCAAAAACTTGGTCACCCCTACAGTCAATGCCCGGAGGCATTACATAACCTGCCAGGGTTGGAGGCTGAGCTGCAGAGGCTGGATAAGGAGGATGAGGCCACTGAAACCCTTGTTGTCCCTCCTGTGTCTGTGACACCTGTTTCTGTTCCCCCTAGTGATGTGGTCCCTGAGTCTGTCCCTTCTGTGTCTGTGACATCTGTTTCTGTTCCCCCTAGTGATGTGGTCCCTGAGTCTGTCCCTTCTGTGTCATCTGTTTCTGTTCCCCATAGAGATGTGGTCCCTAAATCTGTCCCTCCTGTCCCTAATCCATCTATTCGTAGATCCTCCAGACTGGCGGAGGCTGCTGGGGGGGCAGGTTTAGCGGATCTTCCCACTCAGCCTCCAGTCCCTGCCCCTCGGCAGCGCAAGCGTGGTCAGGGGAATGTGGGGGTGCTGGATGGGGGTGGGGCCGATGGAGGGGTGTCCATACCCCATGTCTCACATTCAGTTGATGGGGATTCGGATGAGGAGGGGTGGGAGACGATCAGGAGGAAGAAAAAAAAGAAGAGAAAGGCTAGAAAACCAGTCGTCTCTTCCTCAGAGTCGGATCCAAGAGGGGTTCCCCTTGGTAACACCTTTTCTGTGTTGTCGGGTGATGAGATGTCTTTGTCTTCCTCTTTTTCATCTATGGATGAGGGGGAGTCACGTAGTTTGAAGAGAGCGGTTTCTGGTGATGAGAGTGTGGTGAAGGTCAAGAAACGACTACCCCAATCATCCTGATGGCAGTTCCCCCTCCGATAAAGGTGGCGACCATTAATGTCGCCAGCATTAAATCTGCAAGAGCTCGTGATATGGCCTTATTTTTGCTCAGCGAGTTTGATGCCGAGATTTTATTTTTGCAAGAGACCTGGCTCCATACTTTGGCCGATGTCCATCTGGCAAAAAGGGAGTGGAGATGCGGTCCCTCCTTTTGGTCTCTTGCGGCTGAGCCCTGCAGCGGAGTTGCGGTACTTTTTAAAACCGATATGGTAACGTGCCGGCGGGTAATTGAGGTAGAAATAGGTAGATGCATGGTGTTGGACGTTTCTGTTAGGGGGCATGACCTGCGCCTGATCAATATCTATGGGCCGCAGTCAAGGTGGGGCAGGAAATGCCTCCTCACAGAGATCAAGCCCTTCCTTTTTACGTCCCAGCAGGTTGTCTTTGGAGGTGACTTTAACACCATCATTAGGCCTGAAGACAGGAGAGGCTCCATAGACAGGCTGGGATACGATAGCGTTTTTCTTAGAGATATGGTGAGACAAGCAGGCCTGGTAGATGTGCATATTAAGCAATGCCCTGGCTGCACGGGATTCACATTTCAGAGAGGGAATAGTCAGAGTAGGATAGATAGGTTTTTTTTAAAGGAGAACTCTGCTTTCTCGGCTCCTGAGTTGAGGGCGGTGGAGTTCTCTGACCACTGTATGCTGTCTGTGACTCTGAATGCCTCGGACACTCCACCCAGGGGAAGGGGTACCTGGAAACTGAATTCGGCTCTCCTGGAAGATGTAGAGGTAAGACAATCCTTTGAGGATTTTTTTCAGGCACAGGTTTCTATTCTGGACTTTTGCAGCAGTAAGTCAGAGTGGTGGGAGCTTGTGAAACAAAGGGCAATTGGACTTTTCAAGGCCATAGGTAAGAAGAAGCAGCTTGGTATGTACATTGCCTACCAGCATTTGCGGAGGAAGCTTGATCGTCTTGTCTCGTATGGAGGAGATCCAGGGGAGATCTCTGAGGTGAAGTTTCTTCTTAGGAAGTGTCAATACGACCGGCGTGCCTCCTTGGTTCTGGAGAGGGATTATGGAAAATATCACTCGCCTGATCCTTACCAGAACTGTAAGCAAGGCATAGCAGTTAAGACGGTCATAGGCCTGAGGGATGGTACGGGTTCCCTGGTGAAGTCCAGATCAGGGATCCTGGAGATCTTCAGATCATATTACGCTGACCTTCTGGGAAGAAAGGACCTTTGTCGGGACAAGATGGAAAGCTTTCTGGATTCTACTCCAGGATTGGGAAATGGTACATTGCCTTTGATGGATTTGACAGAACCAATTTCAGCGGATGAGGTAGTTCATGCTATAGACAAGCTGGCTACCAAAAAATCGCCTGGGCCAGATGGGTTGACAGCTGAATTCTACAAGTGTTTTAAGTCCATTCTGGCTCCTTTTTTAGCAGAGGTTTATAACAGCTGTCTAGAAGAGGGTTCGCTCCCTCCCTCCATGAGGCAATCCGCTGTGATTCTTCTGTCAAAAGGTAAAGACCCCTCAATGATTGAGAACTGGCGCCCCATCAGTCTTCTCAATGTTGATAGAAAGATCTTGGCGAAGATTCTTTTTTGGCGCTTGTCGTCAGTGGCAGGCGATTTGTTGTCCAGTCATCAGCACTGCTCAGTCCAAGGTAGAAGCACCTTTTCAGCGATTTTAGCTGTCCGGGAGGCTTTGGAACGATGCAGGGCTGCTGGATGGAGAAAGTACTTGCTGGCACTTGATCAGGCGAAGGCTTTTGATAGAGTCAATCACGAGTACCTGTATTTGCTACTTGGTAGATACGGCCTGCAGGGGAGGTTTATAGATTGGCTGAAGACATTATATAGAGGGGCTGAGAGCTTCCCACTGGTTAATGGTTGGGTTGGACGGCCTTTTGGGGTTGGCTCTGGTGTGCGCCAGGGATGTCCTCTGAGCCCCCTGCTATATGTATTCGCAATCGACCCCTTCATAAAAAGGCTAGAGTGTGGATCGTTGTGCGGGGTGCCTTTGGGCATTGCTGGTGTGCCGCCCTTGAAGGTCGTGGCCTACGCCGATGATGTGTCTGTTATTGTCTCTGGGACGGAGGAGGCGCAGGAGGTGGTCTCTATGATAGAGCAGTACACGGAGGCCTCTGGTTCTAAAGTCAACCATGAAAAGAGTGAAGTTTTCTGGATGGGTGAGGAGGGTGAAAGCTTCGAACTTCCGGATGCCTTCCAAGAGCCCCAGCAGGAAATTAAAGTGTTGGGCATCAAATTTGGTCCTGGTGACTATGGTCATCGAAATTGGGAAAGCAGGTTGGTGTGTGCCAATGCCAAAGTAGCAAGCTGGAAGAAATGGAGGCTTTCCTTGAGGGAGAGGGTTGACTTGATCAAAACGTACCTGGTCCCAATCTTTTTATATGTCAGCTTCGTCTGTATCTTGCCATCATCTCTCTATGCAAGGGTGTACAGCTGTTTTTTCCAACTGTTATGGGGAAATAGGCTAAACCTGATTAAACGCAATGTAACTTACCTGTCTAGGCGGGAGGGTGGCCTAGGAATGGTCAACCCAATAGTTTTCTTTTCTCTGCTCTTTTTAAAGTACAATCTTGGTAACATGCTAGCAGAGAACCCGCCGGGATGGGTGGGTATTTTTCAGTCTTGTTTTAGGCCTTTTCTGCGATGCTGGGAAGATGGCGGGCCAGTGAAAAGTCTGAGAGTCCAACATGGCAAGCTCCCGGCTTATGTTGCCCCGTGTCTGAAAATACTTCGGCAGTGGCAGGTGACAGCGGAGGATATCAAGTCCCTCCCCAGGAAGCTTCTGGAGAAGAGAATTTTGAGCTCGGCTTTCAGTGTGTCACTGGCCTTAAGGGATTGCCCAGGCTCTGTAATGAGGGAGGGATTGCGTTTAATCAATTTAGAAAGAATCCCTCTGAAGTTTAGGGATCAAGCTTGGCTCGCTTTCCATGGAAGGCTCTATGTGAGAGGGAACCTGAAGAATCGCTCTGTGGATGATCGGGATTGTCCGAGAGCAGAGTGTGTTGGTAAAGTGGAGTCTATGGACCACTTTTTGCTGCAGTGTCCCTTTAACATAGAGGTGTATAAAAGGGTGGGGAGGGCTCTAGGCATTCCCTTTTTCTATCGCATGAGTTATGCGGAGTGGGTGTATGGGGCATTCCCGACTCACTGGGATTTTGATTTCAATACACTTTTTCTAGTTAGTATAGTTGTCCGTTACTTCACATGGAATGCACGGTGTCAGATTACCCTGCGGAAGAAAGTCCTCTCTGTCGAGGTGGTGGTGCACGATATTCTGGGTGAGGTTGGGAAAATTCGGGGTCTTGAGAAGGGCAGGGAACCTAGGGCGGTCTGGAAAAGGGCGTGGAGGAATATCAGACCTGCCTTTGGTGAGCTGCCCGTCTCTGAGTGAGGAGTTCTTTTCCCTTTCTGTCTCTTTCACTCCCTTAGCTTTTGTTGGTTAGTATCTTTTTGAAGAAGGGCTGCATGCATAATGGGTGCGGGTTTGTTTCTTGACCTTGTAGGTTTGTCTGGTGTAGTGGTGTGTGTTGTAGTAGGATTTATTTCACCAGTGGTTACATGATTTTTGCTTTGCTGTAAAGTCTTTTGTTTGAGAGCAGATTTGCTATATTTATTTTTATTTATGTAAATATGTATATATTTATGTATTTTTTATATATAGTGATTTTATGCTTTTTGTTTGCAAGACTTTTAATAAACAAAATTGGGAAGAATGTTCCTTACATTGGTGGTCAGTGGGAAGAATGTTCCTTACATTGGTGATCAGTGGGAAGAATGTCCCTTACATTGGTGATCAGTGAGAAGAATGTTCCTTACATTGGTGATCAGTGGGAAGAATGTCCCTTACATTGGTGATCAGTGAGAAGAATGTCCCTTACATTGGTGATCAGTGGGAAGAATGTTCCTTACATTGGTGATCAGTGAGAAGAATGTCCCTTACATTGGTGATCAGTGGGAAGAATGTTCCTTACATTGGTGATCAGTGGGAAGAATGTCCCTTACATTGGTGATCAGTGGGAAGAATGTCCCTTACATTGGTGATCAGTGGGAAGAATGTCCCTTACATTGGTGATCAGTGGGAAGAACGTCCCTTACATTGGTGATCAGTGGGAAGAATGTCCCTTACATTAGTGATCAGTGGGAAGAATGTCCCTTACATTGGTGATCAGTGAGAAGAATGTTCCTTACATTGGTGATCAGTGGGAAGAATGTCCCTTACATTGGTGATCAGTGAGAAGAATGTCCCTTACATTGGTGATCAGTGGGAAGAATGTCCCTTACATTGGTGATCAGTGGGAAGAATGTCCCTTACATTGGTGATCAGTGAGAAGAATGTCCCTTACATTGGTGATCAGTGAGAAGAATGTCCCTTACATTGGTGATCAGTGGGAAGAATGTTTCTTACATTGGTGATCAGTGAGAAGAATGTTCCTTACATTGGTGATCAGTGGGAAGAATGTTCCTTACATTGGTGATCAGTGAGAAGAATGTTACTTACATTGGTGATCAGTGAGAAGAATGTTCCTTACATTGGTGATCAGTGGGAAGAATGTCCCTTACATTGGTGATCAGTGGGAAGAATGTCCCTTACATTGGTGATCAGTGAGAAGAATGTCCCTTACATTGGTGATCAGTGAGAAGAATGTTCCTTACATTGGTGATCAGTGAGAAGAACGTTCCTTACATTGGTGATCAGTGGGAAGAATGTCCCTTACATTGGTGATCAGTGAGAAGAATGTCCCTTACATTGGTGATCAGTGAGAAGAATGTTCCTTACATTGGTGATCAGTGAGAAGAATGTTCCTTACATTGGTGGTCAGTGGGAAGAATGTCCCTTACATTAGTGATCAGAGGGAAGAATGTTCCTTACATTGGTGATCAATGGGAAGAATGTCCCTTACATTGGTGATCAGTGAGAAGAATGTTCCTTACATTGGTGATCAGTGAGAAGAATGTTCCTTACATTGGTGATCGGTGAGAAGAATGTCCCTTACATTGGTGATCAGTGGGAAGAATGTCCCTTACATTGGTGATCAGTGGGAAGAATGTTCCTTACATTGGTGATCAGTGGGAAGAATGTCCCTTACATTGGTGATCAGTGAGAAGAATGTTCCTTACATTGGTGATCAGTGAGAAGAATGTCCCTTACATTGGTGATCAGTGGGAAGAATGTTCCTTACATTGGTGATCAGTGAGAAGAATGTTCCTTACATTGGTGATCAGTGAGAAGAATGTCCCTTACATTGGTGATCAGTGGGAAGAATGTTCCTTACATTGGTGATCAGTGGGAAGAATGTCCCTTACATTGGTGATCAGTGGGAAGAATGTCCCTTACATTGGTGATCAGTGGGAAGAAGGTCCCTTACATTGGTGATCAGTGAGAAGAATGTCCCTTACATTGGTGATCAGTGAGAAGAATGTCCCTTACATTGGTGATCAGTGGGAAGAATGTCCCTTACATTGGTGATCAGTGGGAAGAATGTCCCTTACATTGGTGATCAGTGAGAAGAATGTCCCTAACATTGGTGATCAGTGGGAAGAAGGTCCCTTACATTGGTGATCAGTGAGAAGAATGTCCCTTACATTGGTGATCAGTGAGAAGAATGTCCCTTACATTGGTGATCAGTGGGAAGAATGTTCCTTACATTGGTGATCAGTGGGAAGAATGTCCCTTACATTGGTGATCAGTGAGAAGAATGTCCCTTACATTGGTGATCAGTGAGAAGAATGTCCCTTACATTGGTGATCAGTGGGAAGAATGTTCCTTACATCGGTGATCAGTGGGAAGAATGTTCCTTACATTGGTGATCAGTGGGAAGAATGTCCCTTACATTGGTGATCAGTGAGAAGAATGTCCCTTACATTGGTGATCAGTGAGAAGAATGTCCCTACATTGGTGATCAGTGAGAAGAATGTCCCTTACATTGGTGATCAGTGGGAAGAATGTCCCTTACATTGGTGATCAGTGAGAAGAATGTCCCTTACATTGGTGATCAGTGGGAAGAATGTCCCTTACATTGGTGATCAGTGAGAAGAATGTTCCTTACATTGGTGATCAGTGGGAAGAATGTCCCTTACATTGGTGATCAGTGGGAAGAATGTTCCTTACATTGGTGATCAGTGAGAAGAATGTCCCTTACATTGGTGATCAGTGGGAAGAATGTTCCTTACATTGGTGATCAGTGAGAAGAATGTTCCTTACATTGGTGATCAGTGAGAAGAATGTCCCTTACATTGGTGATCAGTGAGAAGAATGTCCCTTACATTGGTGATCAGTGAGAAGAATGTCCCTCATACTACAAAAAAGATTATGGGTGTCATGAAGCTGGCTCTGCCAAATGAGTGGTCAACCAGCCACATCTCAAGGAACCCCTAGACACCTCTGGAGGAACCCTGGTAAAGAATAGCTGGTCCAACCCAAAAAAAAGCCAATTCAAATATAAATTAAAAAAACAGCCCTCCATTGATAAGTAACTTTTATGTTTTTTCCATTTTAGACTGGGATGCCTCAAGATTTTGTGTACTTTTAAAGGGCGTCATAACAAAAAAAGGTCGAGAAACATTGACCAGTTTGGCTTGGAGGAACTGAAAAGTGTCCTGCACAGAGCCCTTGGGATAAATCGGAACAAAAAAAAGAAGAGAGGGCCCACTGGCCTAGTACATTACAGTACAGTACAGTGTGGGCTCAAGGGGCCCAGAACAATGAGTGGGCCCAGGGCAGCTTCCCATTTTGTCCTGCATTAAAGATGGCCCTGAATATAGCTGCAAAGGGGAGGGGGAGGGGTGATGGCCATGGTTTCGGAATGGGATGTCCAACAAGCTCATCCAGGTACGTTGGTCAGGTGTCCACAAATGTTTGTCCATATAATGTAACGTTAGCGCCTCACCGGAGAACATTACGGGACAGAGAGGTCTTGGAAGATGAGCTTGTCTTGCTATCCAATACAAATCACAAACATAATTAACCACTTCAATACTGGCCCATAGTCATATGACGTCCACAGATGGGATCTCCCATCCTGGGTGGACGTCATATGACGTCCTGGGCTTTGTGGGGGGATATCTGAATGATACCTGCAGCTAGAGGCATCATTCAGATATCATTCTTTAGTGCCGGCGATTCTGTGCACCATAAGAATGATCATAGCGGCGGTTCTGCCGCTTGATCATTCTTATAGGCGGCGGGAGGGGACATCCCTCCCGCCGCCATCCGGTGCTTCTCCGGACTCTTCCGTGCCATCGGGGGCCCGGAGAAAGAATCGTCCGGCACAGGCAGGAAGCATAGAGATGACTGGTGACCTGATGGTCACCAGTCATCTCTATGACCGTCGGAAGCCCCGGGCGCGATGTGATGACGTCACGCCCGGGTACCCGTAAGTAAACAAAGCCGCGATTGCAGCTAGTAAGCCATAGGTGCTCAACCTGTGGCCCCCCAGCTGTTGCCGAACTACAATTGGACCTGATAATCTCAAACCATGCAGAGCTTATTACTAATGTTCAGATAAAGGAACACCTGGGTAGCAGTGATCATAACATGATTTCATTTAATGTTAACTATAAGCAAGAAATACATACAGGAAATATTAAAACACTAAATTTTAAGAGAGCAAATTTTCCAAGGATGAGGGCTGCTCTCCAGGACTTGGACTGGGAGGGACTATTGGCACAGATGAACACAGAACAAAAATGGGAATTCTTCAAAAAGACTGTGTGGAACCTCACTGCCAAGTATGTTCCCATGGGCAATAAGTTTAAAAGGCTAAAAATAAAACCTATGTGGCTCACGGTCAAAGTTAAAAAAGCTATAAACAATAAGAAAAATTATATAAAAATGAAGGAACACTAGTGTTGTTTAAATGTTACAAAGAATATAACAGGATATGCAAAAAGGAAATCAAGGATGCAAAAATTCAAAATGAACGACAGATTGCAAAAGATAGTAGGACAAACCCCAAAAAATTCTTTAAATATATTAATAGTAAAAAGGTGAAGTCTGAGCATGTAGGCCCCTTACAAAATAATCTAGAGTGGGTGACTGGGGACAAAGAGAAGGCAAATTTATTAAATGTTTTCTTCAGCTCTGTGTATACAATGGAGCATGGGGGAGCTCATGTCCAAAATGGGGGTGGGAGTGACACAGCCCCAAATCCACAATGGCTCAATAGTGATATGGTCCAGAAATATTTAGACAGAATAAAGGTGGATAAAGCACCTGGACCTGATGGCATCCATCCACGGATCCTAGGTGAGTTGAGCTCTGTCATTTCAAAGCCACTGTATCTAATATTTAGGGACTCATTAATGACAGGAATAGTACCACTGGATTGGCGCAGGGCCAATGTGGTGCCCATATTTAAAAAGGGAACAAAGTCTTTACCAAGTAACTATAGACCTGTTTGTCTAACTTCTATAGTTGGGAAGATACTGGAACGTTTAATAAAAGACCACATGGATGAGTTCTTGCAGGAAAAAAACTATTTAAGCAGCAGACAACATGGATTCATGAAAGACAGAAGTTGTCAGACAAACCTGATTTCCTTTTATGAAGAGGTAAGTAAAACCCTGGACAGAGGCGTGGCTGTGGACGTGATATATTTGGATTTTGCAAAAGCGTTCGATACAGTTCCGCACACACAGCTCATGTGTAAGGTAAGGTCTACAGGATTGGATATATCAGTTTGTAAATGGATAGAAAACTGGCTGAAAGACAGAATTCAGAGAGTCGTGGTTAATGATTCTTACTCTGAATGGTCCAATGTTATGAGTGGTGTACCCCAAGGTTCAGTGCTGGGACCCTTACTTTTCAATATATTTATAAATGATATTGGGTCTGAGATCAAAAGTAACATTTCTGTCTTTGCAGATGACACCAAGCTATGCAGTAGAATAACGTCCTTGCAGGATGTCTCCAATTTACAAGCCGACCTCAATGCTCTGTCTGATTGGGTGACTAAGTGGCAGATGAGGTTTAATGTAGATAAATGTAAAGTTATGCACTTGGGGGCTAAGAATATGCATGCATCATACATACTAGGGGGAGTACAACTGGGGGGGTCTGTAGTGGAGAAAGATCTGGGGGTTTTAGTTGATCATAAGCTCAATAATGGCATGCAATGCCAAGCTGCGGTTTCCAAAGCGAGCAAAGTCCTTTCTTGTATAAGAGAGGTATGGACTCCAGAGACAGAGATATAATTTTGCCCCTGTACAAATCATTAGTAAGACCTCATCTGGAATATGCAGTTCAGTTTTGGGCACCAGTTCTCAAAAAGGATATAGGAGAACTGGAGAAAGTGCAGAGAAGGGCAACCAAACTGATAAGAGGCATGGAGGAGCTCAGCTATGAGGAAAGATTAGAGGAACTACATTTATTCACTCTTGAGAAGAGGAGAATAAGGGGGGATATGATCAACATGTACAAATATATAAGAGGTCCATACAGTGAACTTGGTGTTGAGTTATTCACTTTACGGTCAACACTGAGGACAAGGGGGCACTCTTTACATCTAGAGGAAAAGAGATTTCACCTCCAAATACGGAAAGGTTTTTTCACAGTAAGAGCTGTGAAAATGTGGAACAGACTCCCTCCAGAGGTGGTTCTGGCCAGATCAGTAGATTGCTTTAAGAAAGGTCTGGATTCTTTCCTAAATGTACAGAATATAACTGAGTACTAAGATTTGTAGGTAAAGTTGATCCAGGGTAAATCCGATTGCCTCTCGGGGGATCAGGAAGGAATTTTTTCCCCTGCTGTAGCAAATTGGATCATGCTCCGCTGGGGTTTTTTGCCTTCCTCTGGATCAACTGTGGGTATGGAGTTGGGTGTATAGGATTTTACTGTGTTTTTTATTTAGTTTTTTTGTTTTTTGTGGTTGAACTGGATGGACTTGTGTCTTTTTTCAACCTGACTAACTATGTAACTATGTAACAATTCCCATCATGCCTCTGAATTTGGGAGTCATGCTTGTAACTATCAGCTTTGCAATGCCTCATGGGACTTGTAGTTCCGCAACAGCTGGAGGGCCACAGGTTGAGCACCCATGTAGTAAGCAACAGTAATCATGAGATCGGTGAATTTTTTTTCACCGATCTCATGCTTTCCAGCCTGGAGGAGAGATGTGGGGTCTTATTGACCCCGCATCTCTCCATAAAGAGGACCTGTCACACACATTTCCTATTACAAGGGATGTTTACATTCCTTGTAATAGGAATAAAAGTAATAATAAAAAAAAAAGTGTAACAAAATAAATAAATAAGTAAAAAAATAAATAAATAAATAAATAAATAAAGTGTAACAAAATAAAGAAATAAGTAAAAAAAAAAAATTAAAAACGCCCCTGTCCCCGGCAGCTCGCGCGAAGAAGCGATGCACACGTAAGTCCCGCCAACATATGTAAACGCCGTTCAAACCACACGTGAGGTATCGCCGCGTGCGTTAGACTGCCAGCAACAATTCTAGTACTAGATCTCCTCTGTAAATCTAAACTGGTAACCTGTAAAAATTTCAAAGCATCGCCTATGGAGATTTTTAAGAACCGAAGTTTGGCGCCATTCCATGAGTGTGCGCAATTTTAAAGCGTGACATGTTGGGTATCTATTTACTCGGTGTAACATCATCTTTCATATTTTACAAAAGAATTGGGCTAACTTTACTGTTTTGTTATTTTTTTTAATTCGTGAAACAATTTTTTTCCAAAAAAAAGGAGTTTGAAAAATGATTGCGCAAATATTGTGCGAGATAAAACGTTGCAGTGACCGTCGTTTTATTCCCTAGGGTGTCTGCTAAAAAAACATAGTATATATATATATATATATATATATATATATATATATATATATATATATATATATATATATATATATATATACTGTTTGGGGGGGTTCTGAGTAATTTTCTAGCAAAAGAATGATGATTTGTACATGTAGGAGAGAAGTGCCAGAATAGGCCCGGTATGGAGGTGGGTATAAAAGCCCGGTATTGAAGTGGTTAAAGAACGGAACCTTCGGACTTTACGCACAGTCCAGCGCCAGGCGTTTAGTAGAACGGGTCACATTGATAAACAGATCCACGTCTTTCCTCCCTTGACTGTCCCTCCAGAGCCGATCATTTCCCGTGTCATCAAGTTAGGTGACATTGGGCAAAAAAAAAAAGTTTTGGGACCTGCACCTCATTTGCTGAGAATAAACCAGTTCTGGCAGCTGCTAATTAATTAGATTCTTAATTGCTGATTAGAATTAATCTGCCTTATATGTCAATGTCAGTGTGCTTTTCCGGAGCCGTCACCTGAGCCCTCTGTTTGTTCACATTAAGGCGCGCGCCATTGTCACAGCTCGCGGACGGCGATCAATTCTTATAAATAATGCAAAGTGATGGACTCACAAAGGACTTTTTATTAAAATCCCGTTTTATCGTAAAAGGTGATGATTGCAAATCTAAAGACACCGCCATCCATTTATAACGCATAACCTTCCTTGGCAAGCAAGGCCGATCGTTCCTTCGATCACAAGGGACGGCTTTTACAGGGAAAGCTGATGAGCAATATTAGGAGATCATTTTGTTCCGTGCGCCGAGATAATCCTAAAATTAGGAAAAATTACTTCTTGAAACTCTCAAAGAAAAAAAAAAGTTCTATGATAAAGAGGACCTGTCACCCCAATTGTCTGACACAGATCCGCCCCCTTTGCGGCAGCCTCTCAACCTGTGACTTACTACAAAGTTACTGTACAATGTTTGGGGGCACTGATGGAAGTGGAGGAAAAAATGGGGGGCTAAAGGCTCTGCAGCAAGTTGGAGGCACTACTGGGGGCTGTGTGGCACTGTGGGAGGATGGGGGACACTGTTGGAGGCACAATGGGGGGGGGGGTGTTAAGGTTTTGCAGCAGGTTGGAGGCACTACCGGGGGCTGGGTAGCATTGTGGGACACTATTGGATGTTGAGGGCACAATGTGGGGCTAAAGTCTCTGCAGCACATCCAGGGGCTTAGGGGGGGGGGGTGTATTGAACGTGGGTGGCACAATGTGGGGCTGATGGCTCTGTAACAGTCTGTCTGTGGGGCACTTTCAGGGGCTTCGGGGCACTGAGGGACACTATTGGAGGTGGGTGGCACAATGGGGAGCCGAGGGCTCTGCAACAGTCTGTGGGGCACTTCCAGGGGCTGAGGGGCACTGTAGGAGGATGGGTGGCAATGTGGGACACAGATGGAGGTTGAGGGCACATTGTGGGGCTAAAGGCTCTGCAGCAAGTTGGGGGGCACTACTGGGGGCTGTGTGGCCCTGTGGGAGGTTGAGGGCACAATGAGGGGCTAGAAGTTTTGCAGCAGGTTTGGGGGCACTGCCAGGGGCTGGGAGGCACTGTGGGACACTGATAGAGGTTGAAATGCTACTTCCTGCCTGCAGCAGACTTCCACCCCAAATTCGCTCATCCATGTGTTTAAGGACCTTGCTTAGTGCACTGGTGCGCAGTCTTGTTGGAACAGGAAGGGAGCATGAAATTGTCCAAAATGTCTTGGTATGCCGATGCCTTAAGAGTTCCCTTCACTGGAACTAAGAGGCCAACCCAACCCCTGAAAAACATCCCCCCACACCATAATCCCCCCCCCCCCCACACCATAATCCCCCCTCCACCAAATGATTTGGACCAGTGCACAAAGCAAGGTCCATAAAGACATGGATGAGCAAGTTTGGGATGGAGGATCTTGACTGGCCTGCACAGAGTCCTGACCTCCACCTGACAGAACACCTTTGGGATGAATTAGAACTGAGACTACAAGCTAGGCCTTCTCATCCAACATCAGTGCCTGACCTCACAAATGCTCTTCTGGAAGAATGGTCAAACATTCCCATAGACACCCTCCTAAACCTTGTGGACGGCCTTCCCAGAAGAGTTGAAGCTGTTATTGCTGCAAAGGGCGGGGCCAACTCAATATTGAACCCTCCGGACTAAGAGTGGGATGCCATTGAAGTTCACGTGCGTGTAAAGGCAGGCGTCCCAATACTTTTGACAATATAGTCACAATTTTCTGTAAACCATATATTATAAGGTCAAATCTTAGACGTTTCTAATTTGTATGCAATCAGGCAGGCCCTCGCACTACATGGTTTTGGTAAATCTGAAGGAAATATGACAACAAAAGTTGGATATTGTGGCCCAGATTCTCGTACGAGTTACGCCGGCGTATCTCCAGATACGCCGTCGTAACTCTGAGTCTGAGGCGTCGTATCTTGGCGCCTGATTCAAAGAATCAGATACGCCAGAATTTGTATAAGATACGACCAGCGTAAGTCTCCTACGCCGTCGTATCTTAACTGCATATTTACGCTGGCCGCTAGGGGCGTGTACGCTGACTTACGCCTAGAAATATGTAAATCAGCTAGATACGCCAATTCACGAACGTACGCCCGGCCGACGCAGTACAGATACGCCATTTACGTAAGGCTTTTCCCGGCGTAAAGTTACCCCTGCCATATGAGGCGCAGATGAGGTGTAGCAATGTTAAATATGGACGTCGGAACAGCGTAAAATTTTTCACGTTTAACGTTGTTTGCGCAAGTCGTTCGCGAATAGGGCTGTGCGTCATTTACGTTCACGTCAAAAGCATTGGCTTCTTGCGGGTTCATTTGGAGCATGCGCACTGGGATACTTTTAACGGACGGCGCATGCGTCGTTCGTAAAAAGCGTCATTTACGTGGGGTCACATTAAATTTACATAACACACGCCCACATCTACCACATTTGAATTAGACGGGCTTACGCCGGCCTATTTACGCTACGCCGCCGCAACTTTGGTTTGAGAATACGGCACTTGCCTGTCAAAGTTGCGGAGGCGTAACGTAAATAGGATAAGTTACGCCCGCACAAAGATGCACGCTTCTACGTGAATCAGGGCCTGTGTGTGGGGACTAAGACTGGGACGCCATTGAAGTTCATCTGTGTGTAAAAGGCAGGTGTCCCAATACTTTTGGCAATATAGTGTATGTGTGTTCCAGCAATAAAAACCTGAAAGAGGGTCTATAGTTTCCCATTCTGTTCCCTCACTTTCTGATGACGTGCGCGCCGTACTATACCTGGGGAAATATAAAAAACGAGACGATCCCGATGGGGAAGGAATAACATTTGCGTCAAGGGCTCGGCTCTCCTCTCCGGACCCCACACTGATGGCTAACGAACCAAATAGCTTATGAATAAAAAAGCAGGATTTAATTAAAATGCATAATAATTAAAGCCTAAAGGTAACAATGGGAAAACCCAGTTTAGTAACACAGTGGGGGAGGGGATGAAGTCGGCAGAGCATGACCTGGAGTCTATAGAACCGACGTGACGGGAGAGACATGATAAGTAATGGAAGCCGCCACCGATCCTCAGATCACGCTACAAAAACATACTAATTACACGTTGGGGTTCTATTATCTATTACAGAACACAATGGACAGAGATGTGTGCTGAACTCTTTAAAGTCCCTTTTTTTAGGACTCCCCGTCTTATGTAGATCACTGGGGTTGTATCCTGTAAAGACGGCAATATATGGCGCCATTTATTTATTTTTTATTATTACGTTTCGGCCCGCTCTCCATCATTTGCCAAACCACTTGCTTACCGGGCACTTAACTTAACCAGCGGCTCTGATAGGCTTTCCCAGTACAGCCCTCAGCCTTCCGGATGCTTATCCAGGGGACATACGGGGGGTGTGTTCCTTGGATAAGACTGACAGGCGTCTCAGCCAATCAGGTTCACCTGTAACCTGATTGGCTGAAGCGTCATCGAGGGCGGGAGAAGACATCGAGGGACGTGGAAGGAGGATGGCCGACCCCAGAAAGGTAAGTGCTGGGCGGGGGGGGGGGGGGGAGTGGCATTTTACAGGGCACAGCGGCGACAATGGGCACAGTGGCGACAATTGACAGTGGCGACAATTAAAGGGCACAGTGACATCAATGGGCACAGTGGTGACAATTAAAGGGCACAGTGGGGACAATTGGCACAGTGGTGACAATAAAAGGGCACAGTGACATCAATGGGCACAGTGACGACAATTGATGGGCACAGTGGCTGTGTTTGATGGCATGCCACAGTGACTGCGTTTGATGGCATGGCACAGTGGTGACAATTGATGGCACAGTGGCTGCGTTTGATGGCATGGCACAGTGGCTGCGTTTGATTGCATGGCACAGTAACTGTGTTTGTTGGCATGGCACAGTGGTGCAAATTGATGGCACAGTGGCTGCGTTTGATGGCATGGCACAGTGGCTGCGTTTGATGGCATGGCAAAGTGGCTGCGTTTGATGGCATGGCACAGTGGTGACAATTGATGGCACAGTGGCTGCGTTTGATGGCATGGCACAGTAACTGCGTTTGTTGGCATGGCACAGTGGTGCAAATTGATGGCACAGTGGCTGCGTTTGATGGCATGGCACAGTGGCTGCGTTTGATGGCACAGTGGCTGCGTTTGATGGCATGGCACAGTGGCTGCGTTTGATGGCATGGCACAGTGGTGACAATTGATGGCACAGTGGCTGCGTTTGATGGCATGGCACAGTAACTGCGTTTGTTGGCATGGCACAGTGATGCAGATTGATGGCACAGTGGCTGCGTTTGATGGCACAGTGGCTGCATTTGATGGGCACAGTGAGGCTGCAATTTTTTTCTTTTCGTTTGCGCCCTCCCCAAAAATTTTGAGCACCAGCCGCCACTGGAGCACAGGGCGCGTGCAAAGTGGAGGACGTCTATTGACGTCCTCCCGGCAAATGGGGTCCGCACTCTAGCCGTCATTCGGCTATAGCGCGGGCGCCTAGTGGCTAGGCGAATGACGGCGGTGTCCTGGCTCCTCCTGGGATATCCGACGCTCATATCCGAGGAGGCTCCCCTATTTACTAACAGAGGAAGGGGGCGGGGCCTAACAGCACATCATCAGTAGAGGCGGCGCAGCTTCCCGGCCAAGTCACAAGTGGCAGAGCATTTTTAAAGTCATTTTGCTTTGGGAAACTGCAAACAACACCATAAAAATTAAATGTTTTAATAAATTTATTTCAATGAATATATCTAGAAAAAAAGACTTGAGTTTTCAGCAGCCTGTGCGTCTATTGCACGATATAGGTTTGTGTCGCGCTGTCCAGGGTAAGGGTTAGAAGGAGGGAACGCGGGTCCTTCCGGTTCTTGCGCACGAATATCTTCCCCGCCAAGACCTCACCTGCAGAGAGAAAAACAAAAAGAACAAAAGTTGATACCATCTGTAGGTCTAATGCTGCCGCCATACATACAGGTAAGTGATACTCTTGTACCTTTCAGGGGCCGGGACAAGGGTACCTCCTAAGTAAAGCATGTATTTGGGGAAAAAAAGGCTTATAGGTAGATTCACTCGTACTGACCCCCGCCGCGCCCGCCGACACCCTCCCGACCCCACGAAGGGCAGGAGGGGCGGCTGACGGGAAGGGGGCGCCCACCGCAGCTGGGGCGATCCACGGGAAGGGCCCGGCGCGCATCCAGAGTCGCGCCGCTGCCCGCCACCCGATTCACAGACAGTGAGGACGGCGTATCTACTGATAGCCTAACTCGGAATCTGCGCCGACCTAAGTTTAAGTGTATTCTCAATCTCAGATACACTTAAACCTATCTAAGATACGACGGCCTGCGCCGTCCTATCTTAGGGTGCAATATTTAGGCTGGCCGCTAGGTGGCGCTTCCATTGCGGTCGAGGTAGAATATGTAAATCACTAGATACGCCGATTCACGAACGTACGCCTGCCCGACGCAGTAAAGATACGCTGTTTACGTAACGCATTATCAGGCCTAAAGTTATTCCATCAAATAGCTGGAATAGTAATGTTAAGTATGGCCTCCGTTCCCGTGTCTAAATGTTCGACGTTGTTTGCGTAAGTCGTCCGTGAATAGCGATTTACGTCATTTACGTCCACGTCGAAATCAATAGGACCACGCGGCGTACTTAGCCGCAATGCACACTGGGATATGTAGGCAGACGGCGCATGCAGGGCCGATCCTAGGCAGGGTGCACAGGATGCTCCGCACCCAGGCCCTGCAGAGGTGGGGGCGCCGAGGCTCCAAGTGCTCCCCTCCCTCCTCCTTGTCTGTGTCCAGAGGCAGAGCGCATGTAGCGAGTGCTGCGGTTCCCCACCCCGCTTGCTCTCTCCGCTGGCAACTGACAAGAGCACATACCTCCCGCTGTCCCCGGAATCCGGGCTGGGTACCACAGCGGAGCCAATTACCGAAACACGTTCCGGCACTAGGCTCCAGCAGTCTCCTGTTTGCCCCGCCCCCTCTGCGTGTGTCGGCTCTTCTCCCATAGGCGGTGTGATGAGAGGCTTCTGGGTTGGCCGGAGCTGCTGCCAATCATCCCGTGCACTCCCAGAAATGCTCTCCGAGTGCCACCCTCCAAGTAACCAAAGATGCCACATATGCCCCGCCCCTGTAAAGTGCTTCTGCTCCCAGCGAGCCCGAGCTACAGGGATCTATTGGACAAGTACTGATCTATGGGGACACCTGATGTGGGGGGCTCCGATGGGGACACCTGCTGTGGGGGGGGGGGGGGCTCTGATGGGGGACACCTGATGTGGGGGGCTCTGATGGGGGACACCTGCTGTGGGGGGGCTCTGATGGGGGGCAACTGCTGTGGGGGGCTCTGATGGGGGACACCTGCTGTGGGGGGGGCTCTGATGGGGGACACCTGCTGTGGGGGGGCTCTGATGGGGGACACCTGCTGTGGGGGGCTCTGATGGGGGACACCTGCTGTGGGGGGTTCTGATGGGGGACACCTGCTGTGGGGGGCTCTGATGGGGGACACTAATGAAGACTTCTTAGGGGAGCATCTCTTTGTTTTAGTCGTAGCCATAGAAACATGTTTAAATAGGAGGAGTTAGTAAGATGACCACGCCCATGTGGGGGCGCCAGAAATATTTCTGCACCCAGGCGTCTGTGACCCTAGGACCGGCCCTGGGTGCATGCGCCGTTCCAAAAAAACGTCAATCACGTCAGGTCAAGCCTAATTAACATAAAACACGCCCCCTCAGCCTATTTTAAATCAGGCGCGCTTACGCCCGCCGCATTTACGCTACGCCGCCGTAACTTTGCAGGCAAGTACTTTGTGAATACAGTACTTGCCTTGCAAACTTACGGCGGCGTAGTGTAAATGCCATACGCTACGCCGCCGCAACTATGCGCCCGCCTACCTGAATCCACCTATTAGAACCTAAAGGGGAGGAGGGGGGTATAGAGGAGAAAGACCTCTGGGATTCAAGGAATAAAAGGCTCTGGAACTAAAGAGGGGTTTGGGATGAAAAGGTTCTGTGATTGACGCAGTCGCATAAAACCCGATTTTAAGGGGAATACTAAGACTGCCTTTACCGACTGTTAGCTGCTTGCATACCATTCAGTTATTGATCCAGAATAAGTATTCAGCATCAAGCCCAATCGTTCCTCCCAATCAGGGCCGCCATCAGGGGGGTACAGGCAGTACACATGTAAGGGGCCCGGAGGTCCCCAGGGGCCCGGATGGCAACCCCCTTTTAAAAAAAAATATATATATATATTTTTTTTTTTTTAGTTTTTTTTTTGTTTTTTAGGGGCCTGGAGGTCCCCGGGGCCCCATATGGCAACTCTCCTTTTTTTATAAATATATATATATATTTATTATATTTTTATTTTATTTTTTATTAAAGGGCCAATTTTTTTTAGAGGTCCGGAGGTCCCCAGGGGCCCCCGAAGGCCCCCAGGGCCCCGGATGGCAACCCCCCCTTTTTTCTATTTATTTTTTTATAAAAAAAAAATTCTAATTTATTTTTATTTTATTTTTCATTAAAGGACCATTTTTTTTAGGGGATCCCCAGGGCCCCGGATGACAACCCCCCTTTTTTAATAATAAAAAAAAATATTTGTGTATATATTTATTTATTTTATATATATATATATATATATATATATATATATATATATATATATTTATTATTATTATAGGGCCCAGAGGTGCCCAGAGGTCCCCAGATGGCAACCCCCCTTTTTTTTATAAAAAAAATACATTTTTTTTATATTATTTTATTTCTTTATATATATATATATATATATATATATATATATATATATATATATATATATATATTTTTTTATTAAAGGGCTCAGAGGTCCCCAGGGCCCCATGTGGAAACCTTTTTTTCTTTTTATAAAATGTTTATTTTTTTTATTATTATTATTATTATTAAAGGGCCCAGAGGTCCCGGATGGCAACCCCCCTTTTTTGTAATTTCTTTTTATAAAAATTTTTAATAATATATATATATATATATATATAAATATATATATTTATTTTTTATTAAAGGGCCCAGAGGTTATATATATTTTTCTTTATTTCTACTTTTTTTTGTAAAGGCCCCCCCCCCCTCCGCTTCTCAATTCGCAGCAGCCCCCCCACTTCTCAATTTCAGGCAGCAGCCCCCCCCCCCCCCCGGTTCTCTGCTACAGGGGGCACATGCCTGAAGCTGTGTAAGGGGCCCCATAATTCCTGATGGCTGCCCTGCTCCTAATCAAAGTATCGCAACAGCAGCCAGGCAACCAGCATTTCGTATTTCTCTCTGGACGAGTTTCCTTTCCAAATCTCCCTGCTCCAGAAGACCGTTCAGCGAAGAGGTAATCAATGTATAATTTTCCGGCTGAGCCTTCAATCTGCTTTGTGCAGTATTCTCCTCGCAGCTGAACGGAGCACCGGAGCCTCGGAAACACCTCGCCATGATCGGCACAATTAATCAGTGTCATGTAGATATCAGATGACTGATGTTTCCCGAGCGCTCAGCTGGCCCCCGGAGCCGCCGAGAGAGTCTCTCCGGGATAGATCCACTTCACCTTGCTCTTATCGTCCCCCTCCGGCTTGCCAGAGCGGCGCTCGGCGGCGGAGCCGGGGAGATTAGGACAGAATACATTTCATTATTACCCTATTATGCGCTTTTATTTGCCCCTCGGAGACCACTTAAGTCGGCTTACAAATAAACTTACAACGATCGGCGCGCCATCTGCTTACAAATTGCCCGGGATAAACACGTGTACAGCGAAGAGCGGAGATACCGATATCTGTAATTTTACCGCTCGCTGGGAACAGCCGACGCCGTGATTTACATGAGAGCCGAACTCCAGGCAGATATAGAAAAAAAAAATGATTACATCGAGCCATGGAGTCGCTAAAACAGGAATGAAACGCATTTCTACCTCACCTAGAAAAGAGACCCCAATCCTGTTACACTCTGGGAGCCAATCAGAGCTCTGCTGCCTTACAAAGTGCTGTCAGTCTAACACAGTGGACATGCTAACAGGAGAAAACTACAGGGATGAGGTCATCGTTGTGCTGCGGTTTCTTCATGATCTAGGTCAGGGGTCTCTAAACTTTCTAAACAAAGGGCCAGTTTACTGTCCTTCAAATTTTATGAGGGGGGGGGGGGGGGACTGTGGCCATCGGGAGTACAAAATGTTCCAGCATCAGGGGGAGTAAACAATTCCCCACCATTGGTGTCATTGGGAGGAATTATGTTCCATTACTGGTGTCACTGGGACCCATTGTTGGTGTCATTCAGAGGAATTGGCCCTATCAGTGTCATTGGGAGGAAGTGTGCCACATCACTGGTGTCACTGGGACCCATTGTTGGTGTCATTGGCCCCATTGTTGGCGTCATTGGCCCTATCAGTGTCATTGGGAGGAACTGTGCCCCATTACTGGTGTCACTGGGACCCATTGTTGGTGTCATTCAGAGGAACTGTGCCCCATCCTCGATGTCATTGGTAGGAATTGGCCCAATTGTTGGTGTCACTGGGAGGAATTGGCCCCATCGGTGTCATTAGGAGGAATTGTGCCCCATCACTGGTGTCACTGGGACCCATTGTTGGTGTCATTGAGAGGAATTGGCCCTATCAGTGTCATTGGGAGGAATTGTGCCCCATCACTGGTGTCACTGGGACCCATTGTTGGTGTCATTGGGAAGAATCCAGAGGAAGTCTATGCCAGAATTATCTCCTGAGGAAGTCTATTACAGCATTAGCTCCAGAGGAAGTCTATTACAGCATTAGCTCCATAGAAAGCCTATGCCAGAATTATCTCCTGAGGAAGTCTATGCCAGAATTATCTCCTGAGGAAGTCTATGCCAGAATTATCTCCTGAGGAAGTCTATGCCAGAATTATCTCCTGAGGAAGTCTATGCCAGAATCATCTTCTGAGGAAATCTATGCCAGAATCACCTCCTGAGGAAGTCTATGCCATAATTATCTCCTGAGAAAGTCTATGCCAGAATCATCTCCTGAGGAAGTCTATGCCAGAATCATCTCCTGAGGAAGTCTAGGCCAGAATCATCTCCTGAGGAAGTCTAGGCCAGAATCATCTCCTGAGGAAGTCTAGGCCAGAATCATCTCCTGAGGAAGTCTAGGCCAGAATCATCTCCAGAGGAAGTCTAGGCCAGAATCATCTCCAGAGGAAGTCTAGGCCAGAATTATCTCCTGAGGAAGTCTAGGCCAGAATCATCTCCTGAGGAAGTCTAGGCCAGAATCATCTCCTGAGGAAGTCTAGGCCAGAATCATCTCCTGAGGAAGTCTATGCTAGAATCATCTCCTGAGGAAGTCTATGCCAGAATCATCTCCTGAGGAAGTCTAGGCCAGAATCATCTCCTGAGGAAGTCTAGGCCAGAATCATCTCCTGAGGAAGTCTAGGCCAGAATCATCTCCAGAGGAAGTCTAGGCCAGAATCATCTCCTGAGGAAGTCTAGGCCAGAATCATCTCCTGAGGAAGTCTAGGCCAGAATCATCTCCTGAGGAAGTCTAGGCCAGAATCATCTCCTGAGGAAGTCTATGCCAGAATCATCTCCTGAGGAAGTCTATGCCAGAATCATCTCCTGAGGAAGTCTAGGTCAGAATCATCTCCTGAGGAAGTCTAGGCCAGAATCATCTCCTGAGGAAGTCTAGGCCAGAATCATCTCCTGAGGAAGTCTATGCCAGAATTATCTCCTGAGGAAGTCTATGCCAGAATCATCTCCTGAGGAAGTCTATGCCAGAATTATCTCCCGAGGAAGTCTATGCCAGAATTATCTCCTGAGGAAGTCTATGCCAGAATCATCTCCTGAGGAAGTCTATTCCACATTCATACCGTAGAAGCCTTTACATATGTCAAGATTAAACCTATTTTCATGCAGATACAAAGAGTGCCCCTTGTCCTTTGCAATGACCGTAAAGTGAATGACCTTGCACCAAGGTCACGGTATTTATTCATGGCGGTCATATCCCTTAATTGCCTGTTAATAGGGAAGAATAAATTCCGATCAGTTAATCATTCCTCGTAGCTGAGCTCCTCCATTTCTCTTATCAGATTGGTGGCTCTTCTCTGCACTCTCTTCAGTTCCCTGTCATCCTTTCTGCCTATCTACAAGTCAGGTCTGACGGATTAAAGCCAATTCAATAGGCCTGTGAAGGTCTCCATTTATCCTGGTGGTGGGATAGATAGTCGAATGACGTTTCCGCAGCTGATCCAAGCCGATCCTTCAGTCTTAATTCTTCATTATAGCTGACGAAGCGGCTTGACTGGAAACAATTCAATGTTATCTGGTAATCTGTGATCTCAGCAGTCCTTCAGCAAGGATGCTACATACATGACAAGGAGAAGGAGGGAATTCATCTCTGTTGTCACGAGAAAGCCATTACAGCAAGGGTGTAGAATGGTGAAAACCGCAGCAATAGCCGATCGCAATGTTAACCATTTGGTAGCAGATCGGTATCGGTGTTAACAACCGGCAAGGGGCTTTTATGGGGCTCTCAAACCAGCACCGCGCGGTTCGTTGTGGTGCGATTTTCCAAAAGGGTCAAAGACTTCTTTTACGTTTTTTAAATAGTTTAGGGCAGCCCGTTGAAAATGAATGATGCTGCCCTACACACGGCGCATAGGAACGTGCGCATGCTCCCTCGCACCCGCATGTTGTGAATGCAGCTTTGGTTGGGGCACAGCCTGCCCCCCTTTTATACTCCAGCCTTTGTAATCTGTAGGTAAGCTGGTCTATTGTTTTCTTTCCACGATAAATGTCACTGAGCAAATGTACTAATTTTAAATCAGAAGCAATGATGCCGCTCAGAAAATTGGTATTTTTCACTTCACTGAATAAAAAATAAAAGTTTGCACACCAATAAGACACGCCCCCTAAAGGAAGGTTCATACCATTAACTCCTTTAATATATTCAGGAATGATTACCGTATTTATCGGCGTATAACGCGCACTTTTTTCCCCTTAAAATCAGGGGGAAATCGTGGGTGCGCGTTATACGCCGATCCCCGCTGTCTTTGAGCGCCGCCGACAAAGACCGAGTCGAGTGTACTGCGCACTTGGCTATGCTCGGCCACGCTCGGCTTCCGCCCGCAGCCAAGCGAGAGGAGCCGAGAGAAGCCGAACACACCGGAAATCCAGCTCTGCACAGCTCGACCGAGGCGGCAAACTCAAACACACAACGCTGCAACCCCCGGCAGACGGACGCGTCGGACACCGACAAGGCTGGACGGACCGGCAAATAAAGTGGCCGGGTGTGTATACATTTTCTTTCATGTTGAGCTGGGGGGTGTTGAAAAATACCAACCCCCCTCCGGTGTTCAATGCTGTAGGTTAGCGCTGCACGATTAATCGCCAAGAATCGTTATCGTGATTTTTCCCGTTGAGATCTTGGCAAAGGGTTTCCCGATCTTTGGTATGCAGAGAATTTTCTCTCTGCTCTCAGCCATCAAAAGTCAAAGTCTGGGCAGTCTGACAAGTTTTACAACATTCTTTATCAGTGGAACGTTAAGTCTAAACATTGTATCAATTTGTCTTTTATATCAAAGGAATAGACTTCTGTGTGTAAATTAGGAAAGTTTAAAAACCCTTTGGACCGCCCAACGCCGATATACGTTGGCAGAATGGCACGGCTGGGCACAATCACGTAAGGGTACGTCCCCTTTAAATGCCCAGCCGTGGGGCGCGCGGCCCGCGACCCGGTCCGAAACGCTGCGGGACCCGATCGCCGCCAGTGTCCCGTGATCAGTCACAGGAGCTGAAGAACGGGGAGAGGTGAGTGTAAACACAGCTTCCCCGTTCTTTAATGTGGTAGTGTCAGTGATCGTGTGTTCCCTGATATAGGGAAAGACGATCACTGACGTCACACGTCCACCCCCTTCCCCCCTACAGTTAAAAACACATATGAGGTCACACTTAACCACTAGGGGGTGCTGTAGGGGTTAACTCTTAAACTGCAATTGTCATTTTCACAGTAATCAGTGCATTTTTTTAGCACTTTTCGCTGTGAAAATGACAATGGTCTAAAAACGTGTCAAAATTGTCCGTTGTGTCCGCCATAATGTCGCAGTCTACCATTAGTAGTAAAAAAATAAATAAAATAATAATGCAAAAAAACTATCCCTTATTTTGTAAACGCTATACATGTTGCGCAAACCAATCGCTAAACGCTTATTGCGATTTTTTTTACCAAAAAATATGTAGAAGAATACGTATCGGCCTAAACTGTTTTTTTATATCTTTTTTTGGGGGATATTTATTATGGTAAAAAGTAATAAAATATTCATTGTTTTCAAAATTGTCGCTCTATTTTTGTTTATAGCGCAAAAACTAAAAAACGCAGAGGTGATCAAATACCACCAAAAGAAAGCTCTATTTGTGGGGAAAAAAGGACGCCAATTTTGTTTGGGAGCCACGTCGCACGACCGCGCAATTGTCAGTTAAAGCGATGCAGTCCCGAAACGCAAAAAGTGCTCTGGTCTTTGGGCAGCAATATGGTCCGGGGGTTAAGTGGTTAATGAATAAAAAGAAAAAAAACGCACCAGTAAACTTAGCCCTGAATTTTTTGTGCATAATGTAAAAGATTTTCGCTGCGAGAATCACGATCTTTATCCTAAGCAAAAAAATTGCGACTCTCTTTTTGGCCAGAATCGCGCCGCTCTGCTGTAGGCGTCTCACAACCTTTGTCCCTTTATATAAAAGTCGGACGTATAATAAGAGATTCATTAAGACCAAAAGATTATTTGAAGAGTAACAAGAATTTTCGGTTGTAGAAAAGAGTTCCAGATTTTATTTTTTATTTAAAAATCATCCCATTACATAAACACCAATAAATCCCGAATGACTCCTCCCACCATCTCTCCCACCATCCCCCGACAGCCCCGCGCGGGTTCCGGTGGGTGAGCAGTGGACGGGGTCCATAGACGAGAATTGATCCGAGGTTAATTCATTTCTGGTCGGGGTCACGTCGATTCGCGGCATACTAATCCCGACCCGTCTCCCTTCACCGGCCATAGCGGGAAAGTGACGCGGGATCAACCAATACAGGGGCGCAGCTTAGCGCTTAACCCTTCTGATCCCTGAGCCGTTTTTTTTTGCGTTTTTTTTTTCTTTATGCGCACGTTTAAAACAAAAAAAATTAGGCCACAAGATTACATAAAAACCCCAGAACATGATGGGCCAGATCCACGTAGATAGGCGTAAATTTAAATGGGCGTAGCGTATCGTAGTTACGCTATGCCGCCGCAACTTTGAGGGGCAAGTGCTGTATTCACAAAGCACTTGCGTCTAAAGTTACGGCAGCGTAGCATAAATGTGCCGGCGTACGTGCGCCTAAATCAAATGAGGAACAGGGGGGTGTGTTTTATGTAAACTAAGCATGGCCCCACGTAAATGACGCTTTTTTCGAACGGCGCGCGCATGCTCAGTTTAATCACGTCGAATTTTCAAATTAAATTACGCCCGCTCAATGCCTAGACGACGTGAATGTAATTTACGCAAAGCCCTATTCGCGAACGTTTTACGTGAAAAATTCGACGCTGGCCCGACGTCCATACTTAACATTGCGTACGCCTCATAGAGGCAGGGGTAACTATACACCGGAAAAAGCCTTACGCAAACGACGTAAAAAAAAGTTGCGCCAGGCGGACGTACGTTTGAGAATCGGCGTATCTAGTTAATTTGCATACTCTACGCGGAAATCAACGGAAGCGCCACCTATCGGCCAGCGTAAATATGCACCCTAAGATCCGACGGCGTACTAAGACGTACGTCAGTCGGATCTAGCCCACATTCTGGCGTATCTTTGTTTTGTGAATACAAAACAAAGATACGCCGGCGCATCGTAGAAATTACGCGCCGTATCAATAGATACGCCGCCGTAAGTTCTTCGTGGATCTGGGCCGATGTATTTTGTGAAAGCAGACACTCCAGAGAATAAAATAGCGGTAGTTCCAAATTTTTATGTCACACGATACACGCCCAACAGTTTATGAAACTCAAAATTGGGAGCCTCAGAAGTACTCAGGGGCAGCTCGGCTGATCTCGGATCTATTGCCGAACGTCTTTCAAAACGCCCGTTAACTGCATTACTCATAAACCAAGGTTCCACTGTACATGGGATTTTTTTCTTTTTAACCGCTTAACCACTTAAGACCTGGACCTTTACGCAGGTAAAGGACCTGGCCAGTTTTTGCGATTCGGCACTGCGGCTCCCAAACAAAATTGGCGTCCTTTTTTTCCCACAAATAGAGCTTTATTTTGGTGGTATTTGATCACCTCTGCGGTTTTTATTTTTTGCGCTATAAACAAAAATAGAGCGACAATTTTGAAAAAAGATGCAATATTTTTTACTTTTTTCTATAATAAATATCCCCCAAAAAATATATACGATTTTTTTTCTTCCCTCAGTTTAGGCCGATACTCGGCTTATACTCGAGTATATACGGAATATTTATTATTGAGTAACAATGTCCCTCTAACAATTAAAAAATAAACCGCGCCGTGCAGCGACTAAGTCTTGGCTCCGGGCGATAAATCCTGCCGCGACCTACAACGAAGGTTTGCCAAGTCGCCGGAGCCCCGGGCCAGCATGGCGCTCCTCTGAAAGATCCTCAGCATATTGAGGACACCACCGCACAGATTTCACAGCAGATGCCCGCATCTTTGCACTGCGCGGACGGCTCACCCCCGATCCGTTATACTGTCAGCAAACATCGGCCAGGGAATTTTACCCCATAAAGCCGCCGCTGACAAACGACGGCCGTCCAAAACAAACCTATTTTTGGTGGATAAACCAAGATTTGCGTTCCTTTCAAAGTCATTGAAGTCGGTGTAATTATCTGAGAGCTGGAGGGGGAAAGGGATTGAGGCGGAGTCTACAAGAGCTGTTCTCCCTTTAGATGTGCATGCTCCTCCCTGCTGTCCACCACTGGATGCTGTTGACCTTAGCTGTGCAACTTGCTGATCAGTTGCTTGATTCCAGGGGGAGTGAGCTGCTGAGTCTCTGCTGGGAGGGGGATATGAGATGCCAAGTCTCTGCTTGGCGGGGGGGAGTGAGCTGCTGAGTCTCTGATGGGATGGGGAACTGAGCTGCTGACGTTTTGCTGAAAAGGGGAGGTGCTGAGCTGCCAAGTTTCTGCTGTAGGGGGAAAGCAGGGCTGCCGAGTCTCTGCCGGGAGGGGGGAATGGAGCTGCTGAGAGGGGGGAGCTAGGCAGCCAAGTCTCTGCTTGTAGGGGGGATCTGAGCTATGGAGTTTCTGCTGGAAGGGGGGAGCTGAGCTGCTGAGTTTCTGCTGTAGGGGGAAAGCAGGGCTGCCGAGTCTCTTCCGGGAGGGGGGGAATGGAGCTGCTGAGAGGGGGGAGCTAGGCAGCCAAGTCTCTGCTTGTAGGGGGGATCTGAGCTATGGAGTTTCTGCTGGAAGGGGGGAGCTGAGCTGCTGAGTTTCTGCTGTAGGGGGAAAGCAGGGCTGCCGAGTCTCTGCCGGGAGGGGGGAATGGAGCTGCTGAGAGGGGGAGCTAGGCAGCCAAGTCTCTGCTTTTAGGGGGGAGCTAAGCTATGGAGTTTCTGATGGAAGGGGGGAGCTGAGCTGCTGAGTTTCTGCTGTAGGGGGAAAGCAGGGCTGCCGAGTCTCTTCCGGGAGGGGGGAATGGAGCTGCTGAGAGGGGGGAGCTACCGTAGGCAGCCAAGTCTCTGCTTGTAGGGGGGAGCTGAGCTATGGAGTTTCTGCTGGAATGGGGAAGCTGAGCTGCTGAGTTTCTGCTGTAGGGGGGAAAGCAAGGATGCAGAGTCTCTGCTGGGAGGGGGGAACGGAGCTTCTGAAATTCTGTTGGCAGAGGGGAGCTGCTGAGGTTCGGTTTGGATCGGGAAGCTGAGATGCTGAGTCTTTGCTGGGAATGGGGGTGGGGGGTGAGCTGCTGAGTCTCTGCTGGGAGGGGGGGAGCTGAGATTCTGAGTCTTTGCTGGGAATGGAGGTATGTGGGGGGGGAGATGTTGAGTCTCTGCTGGGAGGGGGGGAGCTGAGATTCTGAGTCTTTGCTGGGAATAAAGGTATGTGGGGGGTGAGCTGCTGAGTCTCTGCTGGGAGGGGGGGAGCTGAGATTCCGAGTCTTTGCTGGGAATGGAGGTATGTGGGGGGTGAGCTGCCGAGTCTCTGCTGGGAGGGGGGGAGCTGAGATTCTGAGTCTTTGCTGGGAATAGGGGTATGTGGGGGGGGGGAGTGAGCTGCTGAGTCTCTGCTGGGAGGGGGATATGAGATGCCAAGTCTCTGCTTGGCGGGGGGGAGTGAGCTGCTGAGTCTCTGATGGGATGGGGAACTGAGCTGCTGACGTTTTGCTGAAAAGGGGAGGTGCTGAGCTGCCAAGTTTCTGCTGTAGGGGGAAAGCAGGGCTGCCGAGTCTCTGCCGGGAGGGGGGAATGGAGCTGCTGAGAGGGGGGAGCTAGGCAGCCAAGTCTCTGCTTGTAGGGGGGATCTGAGCTATGGAGTTTCTGCTGGAAGGGGGGAGCTGAGCTGCTGAGTTTCTGCTGTAGGGGGAAAGCAGGGCTGCCGAGTCTCTTCCGGGAGGGGGGAATGGAGCTGCTGAGAGGGGGGAGCTAGGCAGCCAAGTCTCTGCTTGTAGGGGGGATCTGAGCTATGGAGTTTCTGCTGGAAGGGGGGAGCTGAGCTGCTGAGTTTCTGCTGTAGGGGGAAAGCAGGGCTGCCGAGTCTCTGCCGGGAGGGGGGAATGGAGCTGCTGAGAGGGGGAGCTAGGCAGCCAAGTCTCTGCTTTTAGGGGGGAGCTAAGCTATGGAGTTTCTGATGGAAGGGGGGAGCTGAGCTGCTGAGTTTCTGCTGTAGGGGGAAAGCAGGGCTGCCGAGTCTCTTCCGGGAGGGGGGAATGGAGCTGCTGAGAGGGGGGAGCTACCGTAGGCAGCCAAGTCTCTGCTTGTAGGGGGGAGCTGAGCTATGGAGTTTCTGCTGGAATGGGGAAGCTGAGCTGCTGAGTTTCTGCTGTAGGGGGGAAAGCAAGGATGCAGAGTCTCTGCTGGGAGGGGGGAACGGAGCTTCTGAAATTCTGTTGGCAGAGGGGAGCTGCTGAGGTTCGGTTTGGATCGGGAAGCTGAGATGCTGAGTCTTTGCTGGGAATGGGGGTGGGGGGTGAGCTGCTGAGTCTCTGCTGGGAGGGGGGGAGCTGAGATTCTGAGTCTTTGCTGGGAATGGAGGTATGTGGGGGGGGAGATGTTGAGTCTCTGCTGGGAGGGGGGGAGCTGAGATTCTGAGTCTTTGCTGGGAATGGAGGTATGTGGGGGGTGAGCTGCTGAGTCTCTGCTGGGAGGGGGGGAGCTGAGATTCCGAGTCTTTGCTGGGAATGGAGGTATGTGGGGGGTGAGCTGCCGAGTCTCTGCTGGGAGGGGGGGAGCTGAGATTCTGAGTCTTTGCTGGGAATAGGGGTATGTGGGGGGGGGGGGAGATGTTGAGTCTCTGCTGGGAAGGGGGAGCTGAGCTGCCGAGTCAATGCTAGGACATGTAGGACATGTTAAAGCTGGTATGAGAATTCAGTAATTGGGGGAAAACGGATTTATTAAATTACAGGGTTTAAACAATGACTTATTACAGGGTCACCTTATAAGACGGTTCAAAGCTTTTTTTCAGTCATTATAATGCAGTTTCTTTTTAGAGCAGGCACTGGGTCCACGGGTCGCGCTGGGTCCGCGGGTCGCGCCGAGGCTCGCTGGGGACCTTGCAGGGACCTTGGCCTTGCTCTCAGACAGATCGAGACGTTGATGTGCTCCAAACTTTATCTGCGATCTCCTCACATTCTCCATATGTGCGACAAAGATGAGCGCTCCTGTTTTTGGGGGTTTTCTAAGGATATGCCGCAGGAGGAAGCCGGCACGCGGACTGACAGGCTGCGATAATAAAAAAAAAACGATCGGCCCGGAGGAATATTTGTTAAGGAGACGGGTGAGGGAGAACAGACGAGGAGGCCGATACGATCTCCGGGAATGATGGAGAGAGAGAAGAAGAAGGACGGCCTGTACCAGGCACTGCAATGCGGAGGCAGCCAGTGGGACGAGGACAATATGCTTCCTCCCCGCTGGCGGCAGACGATCGCTGCGCTCGCTGGGTGTGACAGACAGTGCAGTATTTAACGCAGAGCCCCCCATAGCATCATCACATACAGGATGAGCATGTCGGAGACACAGCCGGATTGATGAGACAGACGCGCCGGTTTGTGTTCCTGACGCGGAGATGGCAGATAGACATGGAGATTGATGCTGTGCGGAGGAGGGGGGAATGTAGGAAGCGCCAGGAGGCAGGTGGGATAAAGAGAGGCACGAGGCAACGTGAAAAAAACAAAAGGGTAGAGGAGCTACAAATTTAAAGGGGATCTCTACAAAATCCTTTTAAACAACAGAAATGGTCAGATTTCGAAGTACAATAATTAAAAATCTATAAAAAAATATACCCCAGAGGAACCCCTGGTAAGATTACCCCATCAGCGGTCATTGGGAAAACGCCTCCTACATCGGTAGTGGCAAGTGCCGCCCTTATAGGTATGGCCTAGAATGACAAACTTGCAGTCATGCCGCTGGCTCTGCCAGGTGGCATTGGACCTGGAAGTATGCAGGAACCATCAGATGGGAGGTTAGATAGCCACAGCTTGAGGAGCCCCCTAGCCAGCCCTTGAGGAGCCCCCCTAGCCAGCCCTTGAGGAGCCCCCCTAGCCAGCCCTTGAGGAGCCCCCCCTAGCCAGCCCTTGAGGAGCCCCCCCTAGCCAGCCCTTGAGGAGCCCCCCCTAGCCAGCCCTTGAGGAGCCCCCCTAGCCAGCCCTTGAGGAGCCCCCCCTAGCCAGCCCTTGAGGAACCCCCCCTAGCCAGCCCTTGAGGAGCCCCCCCTAGCCAGCCCTTGAGGAACCCCCTAGCCAGCCCTTGAGGAACCCCCTAGCCAGCCCTTGAGGAACCCCCTAGCCAGCCCTTGAGGAACCCTAGAGTTTGATGGAACCCCGGTTGGGAATGGCCGATCTATAGCGTAAGCACATAACATCCAAAGAATTCCTTTGCAATAAACTTGTAATTGACATATTTCAGCAAAATTCTGGGGACGCACACCATTTTTCACAGGGTAAATCAACTTTACTGTTCAGCACAAGCACAGACTCCCTCTTGCGTGTTTCGTCCCCCTACTGGAGCTTAACATTTACAGCATAGAAGCACAATAGTACAATAACAGGCCAAAGACATTCAACTTCAGCCAAGGTTTAGTGCAATGACAGCACATCGCTCACTCCCACCGAAAATTCTCCTCATGATTAAGCCCTGCTGTGGGTGAAACATGTTGGGGGCGTGGTTTTGGGTGGGAGTGAGCGGTGTGCTGTCACTGCAATAAACCTTACCTGAAGTTAAACACCTTCAGTGTGCAGCCTGTTATGCCTGTATTGTAATAAAGTTATCAGGGAAATAGATGCTCTAATGCGCATGCACCATGGTTGGGCAAGCGCGCGCCGGGACTAGGCAGGTGCGCGCCGGGACTAGGCGGCCGCGCAGTGCCGTGACTAGGCGCGTGCGCAATGGTGCACACCCGGCATGGTGGATGCCCGGCCTATTCAAACCCGCTGCTGACACTAGCGCATTGCTGGTGTATCTTCAGCCTGTCCTGCATTCCTGAGCTCTGTGCATCTGCTGTTCCTGATCTGTGTACCGACCCGGCTTGCCCTGACCTGATCCTTCTAAATTGATCCTTGGCTCGCACCCAACTTCTCTCCACCTGCTTCCTGCATCTGATCCCGGCCTGGCTACTGGACTTGTTTATCTTGCTCCCTGAACTTGAATCTGATTCTGGACTGACTCCCTGTGTCAAGGGATGTGTACATTCCTTGAAATAGGAATAAAAGTGATCAAAAGTAGAATAAAAAAATAAAAAATAATTTAAAACGCCCCTTTCCCCCGGTAGTTCCCACACACGCAAGCGAACACACACACACGCAAGTCCGCCCCACATATGTAAACGGCGTTCAAACCACACATGTGAGGTATCGCCGCGTGCGTGAGAGCGAGAGCAATAATTCTAGCCCTAGACCTCCTCTTATTTTAAACTGGTAACCTGTAAAAAAAAGTTAAGCGTCGCCTATGGAGATTTTTAAGTATTGAAGTTTGGCGCCATTCCATGAGTGTGCGCAATTTTAAAGCGTGACATGTTCGGTATCTATTTACTCGGCGTAACTTCATCTTTCACATTATACAAAATAATCTGGCTAATTTTACTGTTTTGTTATTTTTTAATTCATGACATTTGAAAAATTATTGCGCAAATACCATGCGAGATAAAAAGTTGCAATGGCCGCCATTTTATTCCCTTGGGTGTCTGCTAAAAAATATATATATACATATATATATATAGAGAGATTCAGAGACGTTTACGCCGGCGTATCAGTAGATACGCCGTCGTAACTCTAAATCTACGCCGTCGTAAATTTAAGCGTATTCTAGAAACCAGATATGCTTAAATTAGGCTAAGATACGAGCGGCGTAAGTCTCCTACGCCGTCGTATCTTAGGGTGCATATTTACGCTGGCCGCTAGGTGGCGCTTCCGTTGAGTTCGGCGTAGAATATGCAAATGAGCTTGATACGCCGATTCAGAAACGTATGTGCGCCGGACGCATTTTTGTACGTCGTTTACGTAAGGCTTTTTCCGGCGTAAAGTTAGTCGAACAAATAGCTGGCCTAGCCAATGTTAAGTATGGCCGTCGTTCCCGCGTCGAAGTTTGAAAATTTTACGTCGTTTGCGTAAGTCGTCCGTGAATGGGGCTGGACGTAATTTACGTTCACGTCGAAACCAATACGTCCTTGCGGCGTACTTTGGATCAATGCACACTGGGATATGTCCACGGACGGCGCATGGGCCGTTCGTTAAAAACGTCAAATCACGTCGGGTCACGAGTCATTTACATAAAACACGCCCCCCTGTTCCTCATTTGAATTAGGCGCGCTTAGGCCGGCCCATTTACGCTACGCCGCAACTTAGGAGGCAAGTGCTTTGCATGTAGGAGAGAAGTGCCAGAATAGGCCCGGTAGGGAAGTGGTTAAGCTCTCAGCACCCCCATAGCCGCTCCAGCGTTCCAGAAATTTAAAATCCCTGCTCCCCTCTTTCTTGCAGGGCTTCCGGAATGGACCAGATTGACTGTGACCAATCAGAATTGATCAGGTCCCTCCAAAAGAGCTGCACAGAGAAAATAGAGAAACGCAGGGATCTTAAAACCCCAGAAATTTGGAGCGGCCATGGGGGTGGCTGACAAGCTCGGCAACCCTGGAGGCAGACCGGGACACATGGGAGGGTATCCGATGTTAGCTCACCCTTAAATTTTTTCATGTTTTCTTGACAATTAGGTCATGAGGCGTGGATCAGCCACACCTAGTGACCTTTGACCTCTGGGAACCAGCCTTCTGACCTTTGACCTCTGGGGAGGTCCTTGTTCCAATGCCTGAGTCCTAATCTTATTCTTTAAGGGAAAACCCTAACCCTAAGCCCAACCCCCAACCCTCTAACCCCAACCCCTCCAACACCAACTCCTCCAACTCCAACCCCTCTAACGCCGACCCCTCTAACGCCGACCCCTCTAACCCCGACCCCTCTAACCCCGACCCCTCTAACCCCGACCCCTCTAACCCCGACCCCTCTAACGCCAACCCCTCTAACGCCAACCCCTCTAACGCCAACCCCTCTAACGCCAACCCCTCTAACGCCAACCCCTCTAACGCCAACCCCTCTAACCCCGACCCCTCTAACCCCGACCCCTTAATCCTCATCCATAATTTTACCTGCTTTGATGTCGATCGGTTTCTCCAGAAGGAAAACCGTTTGCTTCCAGTGAGTTTTGGTGCACGCCGGGCCGGTGGAAAAGGCGACCTGCGGAGACAGAGCGGTATTTGTAATATCACGGTACATTACTTTATTACACGACGACAACACACGCACATTAAATGCTTACAACAGGGAAAGAGCAGCTCATTCCAACATAGCCCGGGGCGCTGAATTAAGCGCAGCCTTTCCCGTAATTAATTTGGACCGGCGTCTGGATGTACTTACTGGCGTATGACAATCCTTCTCGAAGAACACGTCAAAATAGCCGGCCAGAGCCTACGAGACACATGAAGGGTAATCAGTCAGTGCGAGTTACTGCAGACGACAGCAATGTGTGGAATAACATCATCGATAGACACAATCATATATTCTATCATTGAAGAGACGCTACAAAATCGCAGCCGGCTCAGAGAAAACTGCAACACTTAGGAGAAAAATACTATTTATGGAGTTCTCATTGAAGACCAGAGACTCATGGAGGAGCATTGAAAACGAGGAGCTCTGTGTGGCCACTCCCACTGCAGAGCGTTCCTTATTCTATTTAATGGAAGGTGATTGGTCAATGGGCCTGATGGGTCGTGGGAACAGGTAGAGACACCAATGATGGGGCACTATTCCCCCCACTGACACCAATGGTTGGGCACTATTCCTCCCACTGACACCAATGATGGGACACTATTCCTCCCACTGACACCAATGATGGGACACTATTCCTCCCACTGACACTAATGATGGGGCACTATTCCTCTGATACACACCAATGATGGGGGACTACTTCTTCCACTGACACCAATGATGGGTCACTATTCCTCCCACTGACACCAATGATGGGACACTATTCCTCCCACTGACACCAATGGTTGGGCACTATTCCTCCCACTGACACCAAGAATGAGGCACTATTTCCCCCACAGACACCAATGATGGGGGACTACTTCTTCCACTGACACCAATGATGGGTCACTATTCCTCCCACTGACACCAATGATGGGACACTATTCCTCCCACTGACACTAATGATGGGGCACTATTCCTCTGATACACACCAATGATGGGGGACTACTTCTTCCACTGACACCAATGATGGGACACTATTCCTCCCACTGACACCAATGGTTGGGCACTATTCCTCCCACTGACACCAAGAATGAGGCACTATTTCCCCCACAGACACCAATGATGGGGGACTATTCCCCCCACTGACACCAAGAATGAGGCACTATTTCCCCCACTGACACCAATGACGGGGGACTATTCCCCCAACAGACACCAATGACGGGGGACTATTCCCCCCCACAGACACCAATGATGGGGCACTATTCCTCCCACTAACATAAAAAATGAGGCACAATTCCCCCCACAGACACCAATGATGGGGCACTATTCCTCCCATACACACCAATGATGGGGCACCATTCCTTCCACGGACACCAATAATGGGGCACTATTCCTCCCACTCACAAGCTGTCCTACACGGCCACCAAGTCAGCTGCAGCATCCCCTAACCCACTCTACAAACTCCATTCCTTCTTTCAGTACATCTTTACATTCCCATACTTTTATATACTTTATTCTTCACTGTTGGGCCATGAAAGGTTTCAGGAACTTGTACCGGGCCCCCCGGCCTTGTAGGGGTTGAGAACCACCTCTGTAGTGTATAAAACTTTATAAACCCAAATAATTTGAGTTGGTTTTATCTGTAAAAAAAACTTTTCCACTCTAAATGTTCCTCTAATAGTTATTCTTCGACGCGTTTCGTCAATAGTGCTAAAAACGACCAACAATGCGCCACAATAGGTACATTTCACGAATAAACCGGTAAAACTCATTAAGGTTTTGTTATTTGTTCAGCATTGCGAGGGAACGGCGCGCACCGCTCTGGGAGGTTCGACAAAATGCTTGAAAAGAAAAAAAAAAAAAAAAAGCCTCTGACTCTGCAGAACGGCGCGGTATCGCTGTCTCTGCCAAGTAATTACGGCGAGTTGTAGAGCTTTCTCCTTGGCAGAGACGGGAAAGGAAGATCTGTAGAAAAGGATTTAATGTCGCCGCGTTCCAAAGCCATTGTCTCTGCGTGTAACATCGCAGGCTATTGAAAAAAAAAAAAAAAAGGAAAAAAAAAGGGAAAAAAGGTGATGACAAGAGGCTACGTGATCGAAGGAACGAACGCACGCGCGGGGGGAAGAGGGGAGATGGCGTTTTTATCCCTCGGTGCATAATTCTCTCGCCCGCTTCTCCATTACCCAAGTCCTGGCAGTTGTAAAATCATTGACTCGTTAAAGGCGTTGGACTGGAACTAATTACCTTGACTCTGGAAATGTGTACGCCTCTACAAAAAAAAAAAAGGAAGAGAAAGCAAAAAATCCTGATGGAACAAAAAATAAAAAATCTGCATGTTCCAAAAAAATGAGAGAATGTTCAATAAACTCAACACATAAACCGAACAACAGCGGCCAATGGCGAGTCACCGAGCTGTACCAACACAGGACCGGGTTCAAGATTTATACTGCCGCTAGATAAACTAGGGATTTATTTTATTTATTTTTCCTTATATAGGACTAGAATTTATAATTTACACTCCCTGTGTGACCAAATCACATTATGCAGTAAAAAAATAAAAATAAATAAAAAGTTAAATTTCTTGCCATATATACATAAAAAAAAAATAAAAAATGTACACTCCCAGTGTCACCAAATCACATTATGCAGTGTAAAAAAAAAAAAAGAAAAAAAAAATAAAAAGTTTAAATTCTTGGCATATATACATAAAAAAATAAAATAAATGTACACTCCCCGTGTGACCAAATCAGATTATGCAGTAAAAAATAAATAAAAAAAATGAAAAAGTTTAATTTCTTGCCATATATATATATACATAAAAAAAAAAAAAAAAAAAAAAAAAAACTTGCACCACAGAATTTGGAATTTC